>NW_015160255.1:57955-149206 GCF_001447785.1 Gekko japonicus
AGCAGGAATCCCTGGTAACTCGGAAACAATGGGGGAAGGGGAGAAAGGAAAAACTTTCCCCGGTAGCCTGCAAATGCAGGCCCTCAATCTTCCTAGTAATTCCCAGATATTTCTAGGATTTAGGGGGGGGACATTTTTTTTTCTGAAAAAAATCTCAGATACATTTGGGATGCTGAATATACCCAAAAAATGCCGATAAGATATTTTTTGGGCTTGGGTGTATCAGAATGCATACCCCTGTCCAAACCAAATCAGGTTCCTGTGTGCCTGATTTTTTAGAAAGAAAAAACCTGATTGATCTCTCAGTGGGAGTTTGAGTCCAGGTCTCCTCAGTGCTAACCAATGAATTGTATTGGCCATCCGAGATACTTCCCATCCATCCCCAGATCAATTAGGCTGTTTAAAAAATATATAATACAAAAATGTGTGTAATGTACATGTGGTAGAAGGAATGGGAAGTTCAAGGGCAGACCAAGACTTAAGGCCAACCAAATTTTCACTTGGATGACATGTACAACTGTCAGGCAGGTTGGAAAGCCACGAAGAAGTTGTGGGTGAAGAGCTCTCAGTGACTTCTCGTCAAGTATTATGTCTGTCTTCACCTACGTTTGTCTCAGGAATTGGACATCTTATCCTTGAGTCATTTGCTGACCATGATCTAGCACTTTGTATTTCTAAAGGATAGACCTTTTACTGAGTCACACCTTGGGTACTCAAGCTCATTATTGTTCGCCTGGACTGTCAGCAGCTATCTGAGCTTGACGCAGGCAGAGACCATCCCAAAACTTGCTGCCAGAGATCACAGCACATGTTCTGTTATTGTGCTCTAACGACTAAATTTTTATTTATTTATTTTCATTATTTATAGTCCATCTTTCTCACCTGGATTTAAGGCCGATTACACAAAGTGAGTCAATACAATCAACAAGACAGGACATTCAATCTGGGGGGGTGTATTTTTTTATATGTATGTGAGTGTGTGTGCACCTGGAAGTCATGGTGACCTCTGGTGATGGACCCCTACTGGAGGCCTGGAGGATATTCAGAGAGGTGGCAGAATAAAGCCTGCCCATGTCCTCCCAACTGCTGGTATTTCAAGGTCTCCCATCCAAGTACTTACCAGAGTCGACCCTGCTTAGCTTCTGAGATCTGACGAGATCAGGCTTGCCTGGGCTATCCAAGTCAGGACAGGACATTCAGTAAACAATGCAATAGGAAGCAAAGCATAAGTATTAATATGACACATTAAATGACGCAAACATTAAATAGTAGGATCCTAGTTTCAGCAAGCTAAACACAGTAGTATAAACCTCAGTCCCTAATAATTAATCCAAGTGACTTTGTGAATCTTTTTGTATAGTACAAGTCTTGCCTGTGTAGAAAAGCCTTCCCGAATAATTCAGTTTTGCATAGCTTGTGGAAAGGTAGGAAACTCAGAGCCTTCCTGACCACCTTAGGCAGGCCGTTCCATAAAGTGGGGGCCGCAACAGAGAAGGGACGTGTACAGGCAGTTGTTGATTTTGCCCATTTGCAGGTTGGCACCTGCAGAAGGCAATGCTCCAATGAGTGAAGCTGTCATGGTGGAGCATAGGGGGAGAGATGGTCTTGCATATATGAGGATCCAAGGCTGTGAAGGGCTTTTTATGTGGTAGCCAGTATCTTAAATTGAGCCTAATAATTGATGGGCAACCAGAGAAAGGCCTGCAAGATCAGAGTAATATGTGTACTGTATCTAGCTACTAATAATAGCTGAACTGCGGCATTTTGCACCAACTGGCATTTCCAAATTGATTTTGAGGGGAGACCAATGTACAGTGAGCTACAGTAGTCTAGTCTCAGTGTAGCAATGACGTAATGCAAGTGGACAGATCAGCCGTATCAAGGTAAGGGGCCATCTTTCAGGCTAGGCTGACTTGGAAGATTGCCTGTTTTGCTGCTGCATTAAGTTGCTTCTCCAGTAGTAACAATTGGGTCCAGTATAACCCCAATGAGTCAGCTGAACGCCATCAAAAGTAGGGAACACAGTATCATTCAAGTAGGTAACCTGTTGAGAAGACGCACTGGAAGGGGAAGGCAGTTTTTGATCAGTCTTGTAACTGTTTGCTAGTGAATTTCTGTTAACAAAGAACTGTGCTGGGAGATGTGGCCTGTTAAAGAGAACAAAGTATGATTTAGCCAGTTTCATTATTAGATAGGGAGAGAGGCTTAAACTTCTAGAACATAAGACGAGCTTACCTTCCATATCAGACCAGTGGTACCTGTTGTGCATTATCACAGTTCACACAGCAGCCAACCAGTTGTCCTGGAAAGCCAACAAACAAGGCTTAGAGGCCAAGGCCTTCCACTGATGTTGCCTTGTAGTACTGGTATTCAAGATTGCTTCCTCCATAAATAGAGGTTCCTTTACTCACTGTATCTGGTAGCCATCAATGACCCTTATCCTCCATGAATCCATGTACGCTCATGGCCATCACTATGTCCACCAGCAGTGAATTCCACAATTTAATTACCCATTGAGTAAAGAAGTATTTACTTAGGCTGGCCTATACCTATTACCAATCAATTTCATTTGTTGCCCCCAAGCTCTAATATTATGGCAGAGGGAGAAAAAGCTTCTCTCTATCCACTTTCTCTACCACATGCATAATTTTATAAACCTCTTTCTCCCACCCCATCATCTCTTTACTAAATTGGAAATTCCCACTCTCTTCAGCCTTTCTTCATAGGAATGGTGCTCCAACTTCATAACTGTCTCAGTTGCTCTCTTCTGTACTTTTCACAGCTTTTCAATATCAGTTTTGAGGTTAAAATGTCCAGAATTGTGTATGAGACCTCATTGTAGCTGTATAAAAGGACATTACAATATTGGCTACTTTATTCTCCGTCCCTTTCTTAAGAATCCCAGCATGGAGTTCACCACTGCTGCATACTGAGTTGACATTTTCATCACGCAATCCAGTAAACCCCCAAATCTCTTTCAGTCCAAAGAACTGGTGAAGTAGGCCTTTAGGACTTCCTTTTGCATAAGCTATGCTGAATTTCCCACTGCAGGCTGTATTCCTCATTGTGTTTAATATTCTATCTTTAATAACTTTAATTCTACTAATTTACCAGGTGCAGATGTTAGGTTAACTGGCCTGTAATTCCCTACATTCCCTCTGGGCAGCTTTTTTCAAAGTTGTTGTGGCCATTTGCTAGGTTCCAGTCCATTGGCACAGAGGCTAATTTTAGCAACAAGTTGCATATGCTGGTTAGTAGATCAACAGTTTCACATTTGAGCTCCATAAGTCTCATCAGGTGAATGCCACCTGGAGACTTAATAGCTTTCAGTTTGCATTGTACTCATAGAACTTCATCTCTTATCGCTTCACTTTTACTGAGTTCTTCAGATGCCTTTTCTGAAAACCACAGTTCTTTCTGGGCCTCAGTTAGTGTAGTTTTTAATTTAAATAGTTTCCAGGTATCCTGGAGGGATTTGATTTCTAGATACAAGGCCAACAGAAAGAGAAGAATAAACAGGAAGGAAGCCTGAGTGTTGCATTCTGGAACATCCTTAGAAAGTAGCTTTAGCAAGCATCAAAAGAGAAGTACACTAACTGGCTTTGCTCACTTTGCTCCCTGCAGGAGCTTCTTTAGTATACTTCACATTGTATATTCCAGTAGTTAGAACTGGTTTAAAGCCATTTCTTAGATTTTTTGTATTCATACTTTGTGTGGAATGAGACTTTATTATCAGTACCTCTTAAGAGTTTCATTCATAGAATCACAGAGTTGGAAGGGGCCCCATGGCAGGACATATCAGCACCGACCGCTCAACATTGAAGAGCTCGGAAGCCATGCCTCAGTCGACCCCCTCAACTCCTGCTAAAAAATGCAGAGAGGGTAAAAGGGACAAAGCGGGCAAGATCCACAAAACAAAGTCTGGATTGAAGCCGATCCTGATCACCATCGAAGCCAATCCCTCCAGCACCAATACTGAAGAGGTCGGCACTGAAAGAAAAGTTGCTGCCAATGAAGAAGCATAAGGCTTCACACAGCATTACAGCACCACATCCACCACCGTCTCCTCCATCTGCTCTTCACTGCGACAGCAGTCGATCTTGGGAATCCTCGGTCTCTGGCTCAGATGCTTCAGGTTTCAACTCTGATAAGGATTCTGAGGCTGCAGAGTCTGACCACCCCTCCCCATCGGGAGCTCCCCCCCCCCAACCAAAGGAGTGACAATCTCCCCATATTACCATCAGAGGACTTGAAGTCATACGGGGAATTGGTCAAGCACGTGGTTCGCACCTTGGGGGTATCCATTGTCCAGCCAAAACAGACCATCACAGATTCAGTCTTTGATATCCAACTGGACACCTCAATGGCCATCTTTCTCCCAGTAACCAATGTGATCCTCCAAGCAGCCAAAACTTCTTGGGACACACAATCATCAACACCAATTTCATCCAGGCATTTGGAGCATATGTATCGGGTCCAAGAAACTGTGGCAGAATTCCTTTCCTGTCATCCTAAACCCAACTCAGTAGTAGTCACCTTGGCATCGAGAAGCAAATGTACCCACTCAGCCCCAGTGGACAAGAAAGGCAGGAAACTAGATGCATTCGGCAGAAAGTTTTATTCAGCAGCTGCCCTAGGAGTGAAAACGGTATGGGCTGTTATCAGGGGTCATTTGGGGGGGGGGGACGCGGGGGGACGCCATCCCCCCGGGTGAGGTGTGGGAGGGCGGGGCCTGGAGCTCCCTGCTGGTGCCCACTGGAGGTCGCCGCCAGCTGTGGGAGGACACACTTCCGGTGATGTCAGGGTGTGTGGCATATGCTAATAAGTTATGCTAATGAGTCCCCCTAGCTCTTTTTCTACGAAATGACCCCTGGCTGTTATCAATATTCTTTGTGGAAACAAGTTGGAGATCCTACCAGCTCTTCCTGAGGATAAATGCCTTGTGGCCAGATGCTTCCAGAAGGAGGGCATGACCCTCTCAAAACATGAACTGAACTCCTTCAAACACATGGTGGACATCTTTGCCAAGACCATCATGTCTGCTATAGCCTTGCGCAGACATTCTTGGTTTCGCTCTACATCACTTCCACAGGATACTCGCTCCTGCGTTGAAGATCTCCCATTTGATGGACAAGGCCTGTTCGATTTCACAACAGATGTGGTCCTGCAAGACATGGACAAGAGTATTAGAACGTCATGCAACCTGGGGATGACTGGCCTTGCACACCCCACAAAACACAAATTGTGGTCTCGTTCATGGCTCAAATGCCAATATTCTAAGTTGTCTCCAGAACAGCCTTGGAAGAGCAAGCAATTACAACCAGGCAATCATCCCACCTATACCAAGTCGAAGTTCCAGTCTGGTCAGCAGATGTCTAGACCTAAGGATTCTAGAACACCCAAACAGGGCCTTTGGCGTGCCCCACCCTGTCATGCCCACCCCCGCCCCTCCCATCCCACCCCCGGGGCACACACTTATCATCCTTCCTCTCGGAATGGGAATGGGTGACACTGGACAAATGGGTGCTTTCCATCATTTTGGAAGGTTATGTGATAGAGTACCACAACACACCTTCTACCCCAAATGTCGTCACAAGTCCTACTAGAAAAAGTCCAGATCCTCCTGGAAAAACCTGTCCCTCCACAGTTCGAAAGTTGGGATTTTTACTCCAGATACTTCACTGTCCCAAAGAAGGACGGAGGCCTCTGTCCTATCATGGATCTATGAGCTCTGAATTAATTTATCGTCTATCATAAGTTCCGTATGGTATCTCTGCAAAACATCTTACCGCTCATCAAACCCAATGCTTGGATGGCTACCATAGACCTCCAAGATGCATACTTTCAACTCAACATCTGGCCACCTCATCATCAATACTTGAGATTACTATCGGGACACAGCACTACCAATACAAAGTCCTCCCCTTTGGGATTTCCACCGCACCACGTACCTTTACGAAAACTATGGTGGTGGTAGCAGCCTATGTATGACATCAGGGCACGCTGGTCTTCCCATACATAGATGACTGGCTATTGTTTGCAGACTTAGAAACCAATATGCACAAAGACATACAGAGGACAGTCAGTCTCCTGTCCTCTCTTGGTCTCCAGATCAACCACAAAAAATTGCACTTGACACCAGCACAGAAGGTGGAGTTTATTGGTGCACTTACTGACTCCACAGTCAATCAAGTGTTCCTTCCGAAAGACAGAGCTCTAGCTATAATGGCATTAGTACAAAAGATCCAAGACGCTCCAAAGATGATGGCTCTGGAAATCCAGCGGCTGCTAGGGATGATTGCAGCAACAACAGCAGTCCTTCCCTTTGCCAGACTTCACATGCGAGTGATGCAGGGCCCTCTCTGGAACTGGCTTGTGAGCAAGGGAAACCTTTACCTATATTTTGTATATTTAAAATTATTTAGAATTTATCATCGTGATATGTCTGACTTCATTTGAGTGATTTTTCTATGAGATTTTTAAAATCATTTTTTATATTTTTTTGTTTTTTTATTTGAGGCCCCAGCAGATTGCGAGGCCCTAAGCTGTAGCTTGTTTAGCTTATGCGTAAATCCGGCACTGGGCACATCTAATACCACAGACTTAAAGTGGTTTGATGAATATCCTGTCCTTGCAGTATTTGCAGTTTTCTGCAGATGATAGTTCTCAAACGCCAAATTGTTGGCACCCTCGTTGGCCTAAGATTCCCAAGATTCTTGAAGGTGGTGGTGGGGAACATTATGAGAGTTAAGCTGGTATAATACCAATATATTTTTGTCTGCAGCAAAGATACACCTCTGCTGTCTTTATTTCTTTTCCATCCATGCTGCAGTGTACTGCAATATGTGGGCAGGGCTACCAAATGAGAGCTGTGAAATGTGTGGTCGGTGCCTATGTCTCTGTGGTAGATGATAACGAGTGCAATGCTGCCACCAAACCAACAGATACACAGGTATGTGTGTTGAGACGGAAAACATACAACAGTCTGTATTCATTTAACAATAGGAGGGAGTGGAGAAGCCCTTCAGCTCCTAACATGGAAGTAGGCAACCTTGTGTGCTTTCTTTGCCTCTGCAACCCTAGCTGCCACTGAGGGCTCTCTGGGGAAAAAATCAGAAAATTGCTGTAGTGGTAACACAATTATTGATTAATTTTAAAAAACCGACAACCTGAAGAAGTGTTCCAGTGACACAGTGGGGGAAATGGCAACCCCAGAGGGCTGATGCAAGGAAAATGGTGGTGGTGTGGCATTAAAAAATGCATATCTGCCTGTTCACACAGTGTGCAAATGTGCTTGGACTGCAGTCTTGACAGGAAAAAAAAATGTACTGAACCAGGTATGGGCAAGATCTGATTAAAGTGTGTGTGGGGGGGAATTGGAAAAGAAGATGCTTCTAAAAATAGTGCTCCTGTTTTGAAGCAATGACAGACCAAAACATGTGGAAGCAGCCCTGTCTTCAAAGTTAAAACTAATATCTCTGCCCTGTTTCTGTCTTGTCCACATGATAAGCCGTGATCTTCTTTGTAGGTCTTTGTGTGTTTTCTTTTGTGGAGTAACTGGTGTACACTGGTACAAGATACATGCTTCATAGAGCACTATAAGAAATAGTCAGCTGGCGTGTATGGATCTCTAAGGCCTTGCATTTTTACAGGGAAGCGATGAGTTACAGGTAGATTCAAAAATCATTGCAATTTAGGCTTCTATCTTTTACACTGCCACAAATGCACTGGGAATATCTGCCTTTAAGCTTCAAAGAACTGTTTGTAGTAAACAATCATCTTAAAGACAGGTGGACTCCCACGCAATATT
Organism: Gekko japonicus; assembly: GCF_001447785.1. Lineage (NCBI taxonomy): Eukaryota > Metazoa > Chordata > Lepidosauria > Squamata > Gekkonidae > Gekko > Gekko japonicus. The sequence goes on from NW_015160255.1 coordinate 65,766, forward strand.
TCCTAATAATACAGCTACAGCCGTCTGCAGAAAAATACCAGGAGCTGCAGATACTCTTCAATTTACCTTTTTTTAAAAAATGTGTATTGTCATTTGTGAAATAGGACTGTGAAACAGCACCCTGTCATCTTCACCCAAGCAATCCAGAAACAAAAGAAAGTACACCTGGCAGCCACAGGACACAGTGGAGATTTGGATCCTGGACTCCAGTACGTTAAACTGGTCAGCTGTAGAGTACCAGGGGACATTTGAGTTCTGTTGGTGAACACTGCAGCCATACATCTGCAGTGTTCTATTTGCATGGGTCATCTTTCCCATTGGCATTCTTGTCAATCTTTCCTAGTGTTCAACTACGTGTGGGAAAGGCACCAGGATGAGATATGTCAGCTGTCGGGATGATCAGGGCTCTGTGGCTGATGAGGCTGCCTGTTTCCAACTTCCGAAGCCGTCAGTGACAGAAGTGTGTACTGTAACACCATGTGGACGGTGGAAGGCCATGGAATGGAGCTCTGTAAGCAACTTCCTTGTTTAAATTGAACATCTCCCATTTGTCCCCTTGTTGCTTTTTATGTCCCATTTATCACACTCTCCAGTGCATTTTGAAGAGCAGATCAAGGAAATTCAGAATAATTGTCCCAGTCTTAGGGTCATTTCGCACAATGAGCCACTGTGATGTAGTGGTTAGAATGTTGGACTAAGATCTGGGAGACCCTGGTTTAAATCCCCATTCTGCTATGGATACTTATTGAGTGCCTTCAGGCTAGTCACACGCTTTCAGCATAACCTACCTTGCAAGATTGGAGGAGAGGAGAACAATGTAAGCCTCTTTGGGTCCCCGTTAGGGGACAAATGTGGAATATAAGTAAATAAAGTCCTTGTAACTACCAGATGTGTATGTATTTGACATGGCTACCAGGAGTTTCTCCCTGGGAACTTAATTCTCAGGTGTGCGCAGGTCCCGTTAGGATCAGGAGAATAGCTTGAGCCTGAAAAGACCATGGGGATTCACTTTTTGCTTTGCTGGGAAGATTAATGCTTAGCCATGAGTCCATGTTAACTTTATCCAGTGGGGCAGATAGCAGCTTCCCGGGGCCATTCCAGGTCATGAAAATGGTGTGAGGAGGCGAGGCTTAAGCCCCTTCCCCTATGTGCCATAGGCCCAATCTGAACTGGGCCAGTACATGTCGGGGAATTGAGTTCTTAATGGCGATTTCCAGGCACATGCCAGACAAGGGCTTTATAAGAGAGCCAGTTTGATGTAGTGGTTAAGTGCAAGGACTCTAATCTGGGAGAACTGGGTTTGATTCCCCACTCCTTCACTTGCAGCTGCTGGATGACCTTGGGAAAGCCATAGTTCTGTCAGAGCTGTTCCTGAAAGAGCAGTTCTTGAAAAAGCTCTTGAAAGAGTTCTTGAAAGAGCCCCACCTACCTCACAGGGTGTCTTTTGTGGGGAGGGTAAGAGAAAGGAGTTTGTAAGCCACTCTGAGACTCCGAGTGAAGGGCAATCTCTTCTTCTCTTTCTTCTTCTAACATATGAATCAGCCCCTACGTTTCTCCTTTTCTTGGCAATGCATTCCTTGTAGTTGCCACTTTAGTGTTCTCATCTGCTGTACCACACAGCATGTATCGTGTATCCTGGCTCAGCTGCTTCAGTTTTCCTGGGCTATCAGTTGAGCAAGGGCCATCTTTTTTGCTTGTGGCACTCTCTTGTTGGACTGCTAGATAGATTGGTGGAGGGTTCGTAGATAAATGGTCCTGCCTTTTGAGCTGGGTGTTGGACTAAAACCACATCCAGACAGTATTTTCTCCTGCAGCTGATTTGGCACTATAATGCTAGATCTGAAAAGGGAGGGAGGGTTATGAGTAGCGCAGGGGTCATGTGTGACAATCATTCTTATGGACTGTTCCACCCACACTGCTTCTGCTAGTCCCCAGTGTGCCATTTAAACATACCTTTAAGCAGGATAAGGATTGCCTTGGTATTTATAGATACAGACGCTTGTTGTATGTTTAAACCCTTCCATTTTTGGGTCTAACAGATGTGATGTTGGAGATTTGGATAGATTTTTTAAATTAAAAATTAGCTTTATTGGGGGAGATAGTTTGGATCAGAAACAGGCACGAAGGGGGGGGTTTCCTAATGCATTTTCCTAATGCACAATGGCCCCATGGATCTGCAGTTTGCCACACTGGGAAAACATATGGGTACTGGTGTCTATACCTGTATTGTTCCCCTTGTTGGGCAAATAGCAGCTTTACAGGGCCATTTCAGGTAGAGGAAAAGCACGTCTTACTGTTGTACTGCAGTCACAATCCAAATCACACACACACATTCATGGAATTTCCCAACATTACATTTGTTTGACACCTTCCAACTTCGAATGAAACTACATGTTGTAATTTACACAAGTTTTCCATGGGTACTTGCAGCCATATTGTATCCATGAGTTTCCAGTGGGAACTCCATTTAAAAGCACCCTGGCTGCCTGATTTGGATCAGCATTGTGGCATGGGGGGGGGAGAGGATAGCTCCAGTCTCCCTCTGCACCGTTTTCCCAAGCCAGAATGGCACGGTGAGTCATTATAGAAACTAGGAATAAGGCTTGTTGTGGAAATAAATACAACAAGCGCTAGAAAGAGGTTCTGGTTGGGTGCCCCAGCCTTGGGCGCTCAGTGTCAATTTGCTGTGGTGACTTCAGCAGGGTATAGTGACACAGAGTCCACCATTTTCTCCAGGGGAACTGATCCCTGCCATCTGAAGAGCAGTTGTAATTCTGAGTGATCTCCAGCCCTCCCCTGTAGATTGGCAACAATTGTTCCCCAGGAGGAAATGGCTGGTTTGGAGGGTGGAGTCTATGGCATCGTATCTGTCTGAGGACCCACCCCTCCTCAAACCCCACCCTCTCCGGGCTCCATCCCTCAAATCTCCAGGAATTGCCCAACCTGGAGGTGGCAACTCTATCTCCTTCCCAGCCAACCATCAACCTACCATTATCTGCCCATCTGACTTCAGCTTTCCATTCCCTCCCTACAGCCTCTACCTAGGATAAGTACAGTCTTTCTCCTCAGTGGGGACACAAGGAGGAGAGAAACAACCTCATCAGGGTATAATGACACAGAGTCGACCCTGCAAAGCAGCCATTTTCTCCAGGGAGCTGATCTCTGACATCTGGAGAGCAGTTTTAATTCTGAGTTATCTCCAGCCCTCACCTGGCGATTGGCAGTAGTGGTTCCCCAGGAGAAAATAGCCGCTTTGGAGGGTGGACTCTATGGCATTCTGTTCAGCTGAGGCCTCTCCCCTTCCCACACTCTGGCTTTCATAGACTCCACCACAAAAATATCCAGGAATTTCCAAACCTGGAGCTGGCAACCCTAGTCAGGACTGGCCCCAATGAGTTCCCCACAAAGGCCAAAGTAGGCCTGGAAAGTGCTTCCTGCCCTTGCCTTTTTATTGACAGAACCAAGCTTGGTTGCCTAGCAACAGCCACTGAGGGGAAAGTTTGCCCCACAGCAGGAGGAGAAGAGAATGGTTTGATGGCCAGTAGCTCACCTCAGTAGCCAGCCAGCCAGCCACAGAGGAGCCAAGCAGAAGAAGCGTCTTCATTGAGACTGCCATTTGGCAGTTTATTCTGACAGGGAAGCCTGGCCAAGCCAGCAGTGGGCGGGAGAGAGGAGAGAACCCAGCACCCAGTCAGTGGCATGCAAGTACTCTTGAGTGATGGTTCATGGGCCAGTGGCTGATGGAACACACAGCACAGCCAATGGGAGAGTTTGAAAGTGCCCATACGTTAGGGCTTTTATATATATCAGATAACACTCTTTTGGCTTGGGAAACTTGTGAGTGGGAGAGATGGGAGCCCCTCCATCCCCCATGCAGTAGTCCCTATCTAAATCAGGCCCTGTTGCACTTTCAAATGGAGTTCTTGCTAGGAATTTGCAGCCGCAATCTGTCTCTGAGACCCCAAGGAAGACTGGCATATCTTGTAGCATGTAATTTCGCTTTCTGCTCCCATACCTCTTTGAAATCATAAGGCATGTGATAGCCACATTGTGCAGCTGCTTACAATCGTTTCCCACAAATAAATAATTTCACATGGTTTTTAAAATCCACATCTCTTTGCTAAGGATGACCATTTCCATTTCTCTCTGCTGTTAATATAGTGCTCTGTAACCTGTGGGCAAGGTAAAGTGACTCGGCAGGTAGTCTGCATAGATTACAATGACCAGGTTGTTGAAAGGAGTGAATGTGATCCTGAGGACATCCCTGCAACAGAGCAAGATTGCTCTATGCCATCATGTCAGCAGATCAACCCTGACTACAACAGGCCGATCCATCCTTTCCCTTATCCTGATTATCGCCAGAATCATAACCCGGGTGGAAACCTGAACCGAAACCAAGGCCGTGGACATGTTCATGGAGGCAGTCAGTGGAGAACTGGACCATGGGGAGCAGTAAGTAGCTGGTAGAGATATATTTAATTGCATTGTGAATTGGCTTGGTTGTAAGTTATTTCCAGGCTGTACCTATCCTGCCCACTTTCCAAGATTCCATGACAATGGGGAACAATAATTTGGTGATCAGAATAAGCTACATTACTTAAGTATGCTTGCGTGGTTTTTTTCATAATTTCAGGGATCTGGGGTTTGAACGGAACTGCTCCCATGTCTCTTTGAAATCATAAGGCATTTCGATCCCCCCTCCCAAATATTGGGTGGGTTTGCCAGGAAGGATGGAAAGGAGCCAAGATGGCTGTTACAGGGCAACTAGCAAGGCAGGGAATAATAGCCATAGGAGAAGGATAAAAACCTGAGTAAGGTGCAACTCTCTTCTCTCTGGCTGTTGCAATGTCTTGTCCAACCATCATTCTCACCTCTGTGCCTTTGCAGGGATTCTACTGCATGCCCCCAAGTTTGATTTTTTTGAAGAGCTAGAAACTTGTTTCATTTCGTTTTAAGTCATTATATGTTTTGCTCCTGTTGCCAGACCAAAGGACTGCTTTATATGGTAGAGTGTTTCTCCTCCAGATCTTCCAGATGACAGCTTCTTAATATGTAGAGATAAACGGGGATGGGATACTTTTTCTGAAACATCTTTATAATGGTTGATAGAAAAGTTCTAATAGTTGTGCTGATGCTTCCCAAAATACACTTTAAATACTAGAATTTATTATATTAGAATGTAAACTCTAAAGACACTGGGAGTCTTCATATATTGTGGCCATCCTGAAGAGGAACGTGCCACATTTGGCTTTAACACTTGTAGCCGCTGGGCATCTGTCTTGATCTGATTAAAACTGAAAAGGAAATTCCATTTGTGGATATCAGCATCTTTACATTTGCTTACGGACTAGCCAGGCTTTGATCTGAGGAGGTTGTTTATTTGGTCCTGCATAACCTGAACTTGTATTATATCACTGCAAAGGTATTCCATGGATCCCCAGGTTAAGTGTGGAAGTTTTATGAGTCCGAAGGACTGATTGCCTGGAATAGGGACCTGCGGAGACATAATAACAGCAAAAAGCAGTTGCCTGAGAAAGTAATGGAGAATCATTCCTCAAACATAAAGGACCCCAGAATTTCCTGGATGGATCCAGCCAAAGAGCTTACTAGTTCAGTATTCTGATTCCAGCAGTGGCCATTTAGATGCCTTAAAGCTCAAGTGAGCTGTCAAGCTGATGGTCATTTTTTGTCCCTAATATCTGGTACTCAAAGGCATACTGCTTTGGGACATGGCTATTAACCCCCCCCCCCCTAAATACAAAGTCAAAAGAATTATAAATAAAACCAGCCTCAAATACATACCCACTCACAGATAGTAGTAACGTAGGCCCCTGCCACACGGCAGGGAAACGACGAGGTAAAGCGCGGCTAAATAGAGCCGCTCCAAAGTTGAGACGCTGCGGTGGGATCCCACGGATCCCCTGGCCGCAGCGCCTCTTCTCCCCGGCAAGAGCAGACGCCGGGGAGGACGAGCCAGATGGGAGGGGGAGGCTGCCGAACTGCGCATGCCCGAGCATACGCAGTACGGCCGGGGGCCGGGATGCGGCGGCGCAAGGACGCGCCGCCGATCCCACGGCCGGCTTGGGGCGCCCCAGACGATTGCTACCACCTAGACGGGGCCATAGATATATTTGCAACCAAGAAACAGAACGTATCATCATATTAACCACACCACCAATATATACTGTAGAATATTATCTCTATCATTTTCATTGGGTTTCGTTCTATTCCAGTCGGTTAAGAAAGGTTGCCATGATGGACCCCTACTTCTTCTCTACTGTGAGGCAGATTTACCTGCCAAAACACTGTTCCCTCTGAGCAGCTCCTTAGCCAGTTTGTTGTAGTGGTTAGGAATGTGGACACTAATCTGGGCAAACAGGGTTTGATTCCTCACTCTTCCACATGCAGCTGCTGGTGTGACCTTGGGTCAGTCATAAGATCTTTCAGAGCTGTTCGCTCAAGGACAGTTCTCAGGAGAGCTCTCCCAGCCCCACCTACCTCACAGGGTGTCTCTTGTAGGGAGGGGAAAGGGATTGTAAACCGCTCTGAGACTCCTTTGGGTACTGAAGGGCAGGGTATAAATCCAATCTCTTCTCTTCTTCTTTCTGTCCCACCCTGTGATTGAGAAGTTATTTGGCTTTTGTCCAGGGCAGAGATTTATTGCAGTTAAGCAGGAGCCCTCTTATAAATTCCTTTGTAAATGGCACTTGACATGAAGTAAAGTTCAAATAAGAAAGTTGATTTTATTGAACATGCACAGTTGGGTTAGGAATAGGCTGGGGATGAGAAGCTGAGGCAAATTTTGTTGTTAATACAAATTATAATAATATTGTGAACAGGCAACAGAGTATAGTTGAAGCTTATTTTCTCTGAGACTGAGTTCTTAACTGTGAGAGGTTTGCTTGTCTTTGAGATTTCTTTCAGCAGTAATGTGTCTTAATAAAGTTTCATATAACTATCTTAGTTTCCTGGAAGTAATCACTTTCTTCCGGGATTTAAATACTTCCCTTGTGAGATTACAGCTTTCCTTTTGACTCTTGTGGAGTCAGAGGGTGTGTTCAGACGCGGCGTTTGCAACGGTATAAGTGCCGGTTGCAATCGGTGTACTTACCGGCATTCACACGTAGAACATCTGCCTTCCGTCCCTAACCGTTGCAAAGCCCTTTAAACCGTTGTATTCTGCCACTAGGTCCCCAAGTGGTGGTATCCTAAAACTGTTTCCCTTTTCACACAAACCAGGAGTCCCTTCTGAGTTGAACCCTCTGAATAACTGAGTAATAAATATCTTAATATTTCTAGGAGCGATAATCCTAGAGACTGTGAATAAATGGAATTCACCTAGGGCTGACACTTAGACTTTAAGTTTTGATTTCTGAACTTTTCCTCAAATGTGGTGTTACACAGTAAGGGTAAGGAGTTGGTCCCTTCACTTCCCAAGTGAACATGTGTGTTTCCCTCAGACTGAAACACACCCTCCTCCTGACTAGCTATTGCCAAGCCAAAGTCCAAAGGACGACTGACTGCCTCTGACAAGACTGACAAGACTTTAGAAAGCTCTCCTCAGCAGGTGCTGATCAATCAGAGAGAAGGGGTGTGCACAGGCAGCAGCCTGTCAATCAAACTGTGCTTTACAGTGAGACACTAGCCCCATCTCCCATCTCTCTGAATCTGATGCACTAAGTATCCGGGTTTTGGAGGTCAGTTCATCACAGTTTATCACATTTAGGGAGCTGCGGTGGCTCAAGTGGTTAAGATGCTGAACTGCAGGCTGTGGAAGGTCAGTATTTCAGCAGTTCGAGACCTGGGTGCCGCATGATGGAGCGAGCTCCCATCTCTAGTTCCAGCTTCTGCCAACCTAGCAGTTCGAAAGCAAGAAATTGCAAGTAGATAAATAGGGACCACTTCGGTGGGAAGGTAACAGCGTTCCGTGCACCTTGGTGTTTAGTCATGCCGGCCACATGACCACGGAAACATCTTCGGACAGCGCTGGCTCTTCGGCTTTGAAACGGAGATGAGCACCAGACCCTAGTGTCAGATTCGACTGGCTTTCAAGCAAGGGAACCTTTACCTTTACCTTTCATCACAGTTGCCAAAATCTTGCAAATTCCTCTTGACCAGATCCTCTTACCTCCATAGCTACTTATATTCTGTAATTTTCTCCATCAGCTAATATACCAGGGTCTATTAACTGTTGATGGACCTATTCCAATAGTTAACCTGGTGCTATTTTAAGAAGAATTGTATTGAGCATTGCATCTTGTGGTTGGGAATTGTGATTACACTTTGCACAGTGAGGACCTAGCACCACAGCACCTGCTGACACCTTTCCTGGTACCTGCCATGTGTTTTTAGAAAGAGGGTGGAGAGACAGGCAGGGCTCCTGCCCAGCAGAGCTTCTGTTTGGCTACTGGAGAGCTGATTGACTGTACAGATTAAAATGACATTGCTGGTTTTGTTCTCAGTTTGGTTTTATTCTTTCTCCCAGTGTATCTTTTGTCCTCTGCACTTGGACTTCTTTTGTGTGGTTGGCTCCACCACCTATGGTGGCCATTTTGTGGTGCCCACAGGCTCAAAAAGGTTGGAGATCCCTGGTGTAGAACATTCTGCTTTAAGCATGTTGATCTTGTTTAATCACTCTTAGTCCCTTCCAGTTCTGTATGATCATACGAACATCTAGATTCCTCCGTCAATGACTGTGTGTCCTTGGATAAATATTTGAACACTACTGCATTTAAGATACATTTGTATTTTTAACATGCCATCACAGCTGCTGATGGCATGTTACAGTTCTCAAGAAACAGTTCTCAAGAAACAAACAAGACAGGAAGTGGGTGGACTAGGGTGGGGGTTATAAGCAAGAGAATGAAATGAGGAACACTCAGTACCTAGTAATGTTAACCAGTGAGGTGTCCTAGACTGAGTTTTCTTAGCCTTTGATAATCATGTTTTATAGTGTTCCAGTACATGTGCTGGGGGATTTCAGCGGCGGGTTGTGGTGTGCCAGGATGAAAATGGATATACTGCTAATAATTGTGATGGAAGAGCAAAACCAGATGAGCAGAGATCGTGTGAATCAGGGCCTTGCCCTCAATGGGCCTATGGCAGTTGGGGTGAGGTAAGGAAAATATAACCTACTTCATCTTAAAAAAAATCACTGCCAAGATTATTTTAATAATAGAGGCATTATTGATTATGAAGCAGAATGTTATTTAATATTATACTGCATTTGAATTTCCTTTGGTGTAGTGGTTAAGAACGTGGACTTTAATCTGGGAGAACCGGGTTTGAGTTCCCACTTCTCCACATGCAGCTGCTGGTGTGACCTTGAGTCACTCACAATTACTTTCAGAGGTGTTCTCAGAAGAGCAGTTCTCTCAGAGCTCTCTCAGCCCCAGCTACCTCACAGGGTGTCTGTTGTGGGGAGGGAAAGGAGATTGTAAGCTGCTCTGAGACTCCAAGTGAAGGGCATAGTATAAATTCAGTCTTCTCCTCCTCCTCTTCTTCTTCTTCTTTGCTGTGGATGAGCCAAGTGAGAGGAAAACAGTTTAAAAATATTTAAAATATTTTAAAAATATCACAGTCTTCAGAAGCAGCAAAAGCACCACAAGTGGGTGATATTGTCTGTTTCCATAAGTGATGCTTCGTTAAGACTAGGACTTGTTTATTTTATTTATTTATTTATTTATTTATACTTATATTTATACCCCGCCCACCCTGTAAACAGGCTCTGCTTGGAAAACAACAGCTAAAGATCATTTTGGGGATGAATCACTCTGCCATCTACAGAGAATTCATGTGCTCCTGGGTGTACTGCTGCGTAGACAAAGCACCCTTATTGCAGTGAGTGGAGGAAGTCATAGAGAGTTCCATGAGTGTGCAAAGAGCACCTGTGGAGCTTTTGATCAAGGACTGTGAGTGCAATCAACAACTGAGACAGCTAAAAGCCCTGCAGGAGAACCCCTGTGATCAGAGCATCAGCTATCCAAATCTCCTGATTATCCCTCTTGGTAATTCTCCTGTCATTGCGGATGTGGTAGCTCTTTGATTTAAGCATTGGAAGGACTTTGAAACTACAGGAGGAGACACGACCCTTTTTTGCAGCATCTTTTTCTACATTTTCTGCAGAAATGGCTCTCCACAATGGAGGAACAGCCTCAGAGGACATGTACTTACAGAAATGTGTTATTATATCCCCCGTGCTCCTAATCTAGGGTTCATTTTTCTTTAGAAATAAACATAAAAGGTCTCCTGGATTTTTTATGAGCACCAATGTCGATACCAATTCTTTCCCAGAATTTACAAATGTGGGGATCCCTCAGACATCTTCCAACCCCCCCCTCCAAAAAAATGAAGTATGAAGAGGTAACACTTTGTGCTCCCCTGCAATCAAATCCAATCCTTCCAGAATTTGTTTTAATACACCAACAAGATCGCCTGTCTTTTGTGGATTAGAGTGTTGGACTAGGATCTGGGAGACCCAGGTTCGAATCCCCACTCTACTCTGGAAGCTTGTTAGGTGACCTTGGGCCAGTCACACATTATCAGTCTAATCTACCTTACAAGGTTGTTGTGAGGATAAAATGAGGTAGAAGAAGAATGATGTAAGACACTTTGGTTCCCCATTGGGAAGAGTTGGTCGAGTACAAATGAAATAAATAAATAAATACATTAATTCCCCCCCTAGTTTCTAGATGCATATGGATTAAGGGGAAGTCTCAGTGGTAGAGCATCTACCTGACATGCAGGAGGTCCAAGGTTCAATTACCAGCATCTCCAGCTAAAAGGATCAGGTAGGAGGTGATGTGAATGACCTCCGCCTGAGACCCTGGAGAGCCCCTGCCAGTCTGAGTAGACAACACTGATCTAGATGTTCCAAGGATCTGATTCAATATAAGGCAGCTTCATGTGTTTACTTGATCCACCCCCCTAAGGTCATCCAAACTGACTCTGTTGGATCACAGAAGAAAAGGAGCAATCGTATAAATGAGCCCAGTAATTGCTGATGTGATCTGTGTCTCCTGCCTTTTTCCAGTGTACCAAGCCATGTGGTGGAGGAACCAGAACGAGATTGGTTGTGTGCCAGCTTCCCAATGGAGAGAGATTTACTGATCTGAGCTGTGAAATCCTTGACAAGCCACCAGACCGTGAGCAGTGCAATATGCAGGACTGCCCTCGTGAGGCTGCCTGGAACACTGGCCCTTGGAGCTCGGTACGACCATAACATACTTCTGTATTGGGACGGGGTGGTGGTGGTGGTAATCATTTTACAGATTGTTCATAGGAACGGAGTGAGTGTGCTTAAAGTCACGGTGCTAATATTTGGGGCACGTATGTGTGTTTGTTTTGTTTTTTAAAAAGAAAACTGCACTTAAAAAAAATCGATGCATTCCAAATAAAACAGGCATTCAGGAAGGGCTTCAGCTAGGAAATCCACTCACTTTAAAAAGGCACTTTCTGCTTGATAGCAAAGTTTGTTTGTTTTATTAGCCCGTTGCAAGTGCTGCACATTGCAAATCTCCATTACGAAGGAACCCTTTGCAAGCAAACAAAAATAATTTCAACATTCAGTTTTCAATTTCTGAAAACCCTTTTTTTCCTCCTAAAATGACCGTTTAATCTTCCTTTTTTAAAAGAGCTATTGCAAGTCCTCTGCAAAAGTACCATAGTTATGAGAGAATTCGAGTGCTAAGCTGCCACCATCTGTCTTGCCATGTCTATGTAGCTATGTAGCTATTTCAGAGTACACTCATGCATCCGGGTAACATGGGAGAGCATCCTGCTTTTTTTTAATCACTAGGAATCACTAGGAATGACATAAATGACACTGCCTGAAGAAACACAAGAAATAACCATAAGCAGAACAATCGTTTTCCTGAAATTTGGAGAGAAAACATATTGAATAAATATGTATTGGACTGATGCATGTTATCAGCAAAGACCAAAAGTGAGATACTTTTCACAGTGCCCCTTTAACAACCACATTATAGCTGAATGTTTTTGACTGAAAAGTACTGTTTGCTACCACACGTGCTTTTGGTTGAAGGGGAGAAACATTTACAGGTACTTGCTGCTGAGTACAGCTTTCTGATGTCCAGCACAAAGATAATAAGGCTAAAATCTTTCCCAGTCACAGGGTCATTGCTAACTAAATAGACAGACCTCAAGCATTTTTCCATTGGTGGCTTTAGCCATGTCAGAAGGAGAGACTCAGTTAACAAAGTCTCCAGAAATTCAGGCTCCATATTACTTGTGGGTAGCTCCATACTGATGCAACACACAGCAAACATATAAAATGCCTGCAGTGTGTTCCTGCTTTAAAAGCATCCATGCCCTGTGAATCCATAGCCCATGTAAAAGCATCAGGAGCCCCTTGATTCCAAGCAGGTTGCATGGGTGCTCCAAAATCTGTCAACTTGCTCTCACTTCCTTTAGCTTCCAATGACTTCACTCACCAACAGCTTTTATGACAGCCAAACTTCAACCAAGGTCACAGTGGCATATTTGCCCTCCCAACACATCATATCCTGGCAGCATAGCTGTACGACTAAGTGGCTGCATGCTTAAGAGGATTCCAGGTCCTGGGGTGATCCATGGATTTCAGTATGTCTGCCCTGTTCTTCATACATTGGCCCATAGTAAGAAATACCCTCTTACTCTCTTTAGTTTCTCCTCACTTTGATACTTATGGAGAAGAAAGGGAGGTGTCGTAACATGGATGCTGCTACCCTCTTTCTGTAAGATACACCCAAGGGGCTACTGGTTTTTTGTGAGCTCTTTCCTCTTGCAGAACCTCTAAGTGATCACTGGGTATGTGAACTGCGCGCACACAAAGAGTAGGACAAGAGTAATCCTGAGAGAACTTGTCCCACTTTCAAGGAGCTTTATCAAATACTTGGCCCTTGCAACTTATTTGATTTTTTTCCCCCCTAGCCAAGGGAGTTTAGAATATTGGACCATTGTGGACCAAAATGAAAACCACCAGTATGTCCATTTAAAAGTCTTTCACAAATCAACTTCCAAATAACATTGTTTTCTCACAGTCTATTTAAAAAATTCTTAATTTGTCTCTAAAGCACTTTATAAAGAGAGGCCTCTTCAACAAATACAGGAATTTCCTTACACATACATTGTCTTCATAGTCAAATGGCTGGCATGGTGCTTTGTGTAGCCTTCGAGGCATGTCTTTGACTGTTTTAATTCCATACCTCAGCAAACTGTGTAATAGCCGTACATCTGTTTAAGTAATATCTACATGGTGCTTTACCATTACAAGGGACAGTGCTGTAAAATGCTTTCATCTGAGGTGCTAATGTATCCCTTTCTCTGCTGAGGGATAAGTTGGTGCTAAAAACCATATGTGTAGAAATGTAGTTAGGCATCTCATGCAGCTGGTTTTCTCTCCAAATTATGTACTGACACATTGCTGCTAACATGTCATTACACTTGCTTTGATGATTTCTGTGAATCAAAGGGGACAGGGAGTGGAAAGGCTATTGTACAATTTTGCATGCACATGGGTGTGTATGTGTTTTTGTTTTTAACCACTGAGGCTATCTACAATTGATGCAGTTCTGGCCAGCTCACCCTAGAGTTCTTCCCCTCAGGATTGAAAAAACAGGGCCTAACCCAGTTTCAGTGTAGCCATGTTGGTCTGCAGTAGAACAGTTAGATGCGAGTCCCAGTAGCACCTTGGAGGCCAACGAGAGTTTCAGCGGTATGGGTTTTCGAGAGTCAAAGCTCCCTTCATCAGACATGAGTCGGAATGGGGAATGGTTTCCATTCCTACTTGCATATGACGAAGGGAGCTTTGACTCTCGAAAGCTCATACCCCTGAGACTCTCGTTGGCCTCCAAGGTGCTACTGGGACTCGAATCTAAGGGTTTAATCCAGTATTCCTTAGGAAGCAGTGATACCAGGTGTGGGTGGTAATATTACCATCCCAGGTGGTTAAAAATAATCAGGGTAGCCCTGCCAAAAAGGAAAAAAAATCAAGTTTTAAACCAGTGTCATTTTTTTAAAAAAATGTGTAGAATGAACCCAAATTGAATCTGCAGTTTATTTCTGCAACCATGAAGAAGAAGAGTTGGTTTTTAAACCCCGCTTTTCACTACCCAAAGGAGTCTCGGAGCAGCTTACAATCTCCTTCCCTTCCTCTCCCCACAACAGACACCCCGTGAGGTAGGGTGCGGCTGAGAGAGCTCTGAGAGAACCGTGACTGTCCCAAGGTCACCCAGCTGGCTTCATGTGGAGGAGTGGGGAACCAAACTCGGTTCTCCAGATCAGAGTCCACTGTTCTTAACCTCTACACTACACTGGCTCTCTTTTTAGAGATTCTTTTTTTTCCAGTCCAACACAGAGTTAAATCAGATGGTTTTCTAAGTCACGTTTTATGGTTTTATAAAAACTGTCTGCTGCAAACTGGTTAAACATAATTTCAGTAGTTCACAAAATTTAATGAGTAATGTACAAAATTGGGATTAAGATGCTTAAACACGGTTCTGTAAAGCAGAAACAGACGTGCCCGACGTTGCATGTCCTCCTGCCCCTTCCCCCAGTACAATCATAGCCTCTCCAGCCCATCTTCCCTCTTCTCCTGCCTACTCACTATTCAGGGATGGAGAGTGAAATGATTAAAACCTGGATCTGCTGTTCACAGCAAACCGATTCTTACGAACAGTCGATCCCAATCCAGGTCAGGATCTGGTGTCATTCTTTACAGCCAGGGAGTAGGAAACCTTTTCTCTTTTTATGATAATGACCTGTGACTCTCCAGTGGAGAGTCTTGTGACCAAAGTATTTGCCGAATTCCAGCAGTCCTACCATGTGAAAAATTCCCTCCTGAGAAAAGTCTGCAGGGCTGAGCCACTTCCTTGCATATCACGATAGAGGTTTCTCTTTATGGCAAATATCTACATTTCATGTGCAACTGAACTCTAAGAGAGTTTAACCATGTAATCCTTTGTAGAGTTACTCTACTGTAAAACCATTGATTTCACAGGGCTTAAACTGGAGTAATTCTGCATTGGATTGCACTGTAAATGGATGATGATGATACAATTGGTGCTGAATGGGTGAAAAAAAATTAAAAGGCTTAAACCAAAACTGCTTGCTTTTACCTGAAAAGTGCAACCAAATAATGTTTGTCTACCTCGTTTTGATACCATATGCTACTATTCTAGGTAGTGGAGGAAAGTCATCTTGTAGTTTTATGTTGCCACACTTTCTTCTGACAATTTTAGAACACCAGCTTTCTGCTGTAGATGTCTGTACTTCATCTGTACCAGGTGGAGTGTTGCTTTCATGTTTTCGGACACTTTTGAAACAAGAGTATAGTATTGGCTGAAACTTTTTTCAGCAGAATGGGTTTCTTTATGTATTTATGTTAATGAAATGTATTTATTTTTCAACTATTGTTATTTAATTTTATATAAATGTTGCATTTCATTTACAATGTCTGAATGTTGGACAGAGGAAAAAAAATTAAAGTAGAATGTAATCATCAAGACACTTTGTAGAATGACTTCTTTGAATGTTTCTATTGCACGGTCGTCGTATGTGTTTTACATTGTGGAACAGCGAGGTTTCCCTCACAGAACATGTTAAAGTTCTCCTTCAAGTCTTCTTCAGGGGATTCAGCCATTTGTGTAACATGGTAATGTAAAGGAACATACATATTTGAAGACCAACTTGTTCAACTGAGTGCCTCTTCAGACATTTGTCATGAGGCAAACAAGGACTCAACAAATTGCGCCTGTCATGGTACCAGCTGTCACGGCACCTAGAAATTTCATTTTGGTGCCTATTAATTTCCAACAAGTACAAACCCTTTGACTTCTGTTGTCTCTTAACTTGGCTGCTGTTGCTGCTCCCAAGAGCTGTTGTTTACTTCCCCTCTCCTCTCCTGGCCATAACTGGAGAGTCTCAGCTACCTTTGGTAAGATCCACCCCATCCTGGTTGTTAGGGGTGGCGCAGAGCTTTCTGAAGCTAGATGAGTTTCTCTAATAATAACTGGATAATAGAGGAGGAATTAACATGCTGTTACTTTCTCACCAGTGCTCAGGAGACAAGTGCACATGTACCATACCGCCTAATGGGAGGTGCAGCCAGGCTTGCAGCACACAGCTAGCTAGTTCAGTACAATGGCTAACAGTGCAGTCCTAAGCAGAGTTACACCCTTGTAAGCCCATTGACTTCATTGGACTTAGGAGGATTGCCCTGTGAAAAGGCTAAACTGGAAAATCAGGTAAGCCCTAAGAGTTCTATGACTTCATTAGGTGGCCTTAGAGAAGCTGCTGTCCTTCAGCCTCGATCCCTCTTCTGTAAAATGTGGATGAAAATGATGCAGACCTATCTTGCAGGAGTCTTGTAATATCTGCAAATACCTTTATACACTCTAAGGAACTACTACCTATCAGTGCTTTACTTTTTGTCTCTATTATTTTAATGGTGCAATAACAAATAAAATAAAGATACCCATACAGTCGGTATCTTGGTATGCATAGTGGCACACCAGGTTCTTCCTTTGATATTGTTGTTTATAACATCCCCTCCCTGGGCCAGTGGAAAGAGTTTGCATGGGGATGTTTGCAGTGCTCACTTTGACTCGAGTGTAAAATGTTCGTTTTGGGGTGTTCCCTGTATTAATGCCCAAGGTGGATCTGCATGGGTTACAGCCCTTCAGGCTGAATCCAGCCTTTCCACCATGTGTGGTGGACCTCTGGGCCTTTCTCTTTGTCTGCTTGGAATGGCAAAACCTGGTGGAGTCTGTCCAACTCCTGGCAGGCCATAATACAGTATATGGCGGGCAATCTGTGTTCAGCTCTGTAGGTCATAATTCCTGCAGGTAAGGTGTCCAAGATGACATAATAAGTTTTCCCATTGTTATGTCAGTCTTGTATTACCTTTATTTAATCATTTTCTAAGAGACATTGATCGCTTTGGTCTGAAGTTCCCAAATATTTTACATTGTACTTTTTTTCTTTGTAATCTAATGGAAGTTTCCACCAATCCTCCTGGTCTTTAGGATGTGTTTTAAATGAGCTAGGTCTCGTCTACTGTTGCCAATGAATATAATCCAAATACTTGTATGCGCCTCCCTCCTCTCTACATTACATTGACTGGCTGTCAATTTGTTGATCAAGGTATTGTTTTTTTTTTGCTTTTATGGCATCTCTGGTTTCCCTCTCAGAGGGAAGGCGGCATGGTATAGTCTGAGCTTCTCAGATCTTGGAAGCTAAGCAGTTTCAATACTTGAAAGGGTGACCACGCTGGAAAACTCTGCAGAGGAAGGCAATGGCAAATCACCTGTGCTTCTCACTTGCCTCAAAGTCCCCTTGCAGGGGTCTCCATAAGTCAGTTGCAACTTGATGGTACAGACGTACATACATATATACATACGTACGTACATAGTTTCCCTTCTGTGGGAATCCAAGACACAGTACTTGATTGCTGTATAAGCATCCTTAATTTTTGAAACAGCCCTGAACTGCAGTCATAAAGAAGTTTGACATGTCTGTATGATGGCATTAGAGTATGTTACAACTTAATCTGCAAGAGGCATAGCCAACTTATTCACCTCTTCAGAAATTTGTTATGAGACAGAGCAGGGCTCAGCAAATCTTGGGTGCCAGGCTGTCGTGGCACCTAGAAATTTGGTTGTGGTACTTATTATCTTACAAACTGAGCGCAGGGCTCTACTGGTAGCAGGAGCTCCTTTGCATATTAGGCCACACACCCCTAGTGTAGCCAATCCTTCAATTGCTTACAGAGCTCTTCTTACTGGGGCTACTGTAAGTTCTTGGAGGATTGGCTACACTAGGGGTGTGTGGCCTAATATGCAAAAGAGCTCCTGCTACCAGTAGAGCCCTGTGAGCCCCCATTATTTTTTATTATCTCTTTGCTTGCCAGGCACTGCTCCCAACAGCTCTTATTCATCCCTGCTCCCCTCTCCTGGAGGGTCTCAGCTAACTTGGAAAGATCCTCCACCCCCACCCTCATTGCTAGGGGCAGGGCAAAGTAGAGTTTTCTGAAGCTAACTAAGTCCCACCAGTTAGACCAGGGAAGACTGGGAAGGGGAGTGAACAGGTGATCTCGAGGACAACTAAGAGACAAAGTGAGTTTTAAAGGCAAAAACGTCTTTCATCTTGACGTCTGTTGCCCCTACTGACTTTCTGTAATCTGAGCACAGTCTGCTAGCTTTTATCAAAAATAATGCAGTAGTCATATTGCATTAATAGATGTTCAGTAATGGAAGAAACACGTTTGTAGATAAATATGTATAACAAAGCTGGGGAACTAAAAAAAAAAGGAACCCAAAGCCAGTTACGGTGAAATCTGTGCATGCACAGGCATCAGCCCCTCACTCATACACCATTGGCATTTTAGGTTGTCTTGGCACTGATAAGAAATGATGAAAAGAGGTTAGGATTAAGGCTTTGTGGAGTCAGTGATTAAGAAATGTGATAATTAACATACAGATCCCTGGAGGTTAAAAAAAATAAGCCTGGCTCCTAGACACCCACCCCCAAAAAAGAGTTTGTCAGCTAAGTGACAGCTAATGGACATACATTGCATTTTTTTCACAGGAGCCTGGCAGATCCAAGCGGCAGCTGATGGACAAAATTAAACTAATTAAAGCATTATTTCCATTTGGGAACTGTGACCCACAAATGTGGAGTGCACGAGTTAGCCCTTGAAATAATGCTTATTGGTGGGCTTAGGCTGCCATCCTAAACATACTTATTAGGAGGCAATTTCTTTTTCCTCAGGCTTCCTGCCAGATTAAAAAAACACACCCTGAAATAGGCATCCAGATACTGACCGAAGACACTTCATTTTGCAGGTTTTTTTCTTGTGCCCTGAGAGCCTATCAATATATCGTTTGTGTATATGCATCGGCTATTTTAAAAGTTAGGAGGAACATGGGGAGGAGGAAGATACAGGGCCAGCAGGCATGATCCTGCTTCCTTCCTACGCATGTGGGCTGCCCTAGTTTGCAATACGTATACAGCCCTTTTGCTACCTGAACATATCTTCAAGTTTCCTCCATTCATGCTGGTCTCTAAAATAAATGCAGTCCTTTCTCAGTCTTCACGTACACATAATTTGCATGCAGAAATGGTGGACTTAACCTCCGTATGAGATTCAGGTGCCAAGCAGAGCTTGAAGAGTAGGAGTAGCCCTACTTTCCCTCCTGCTGCAGACCACTAGATGCCCCCATCCAATATTGTACTTGGGAGTCAAGAGATCCTCCTGAGCAATATAGGGGGCACAATGGAGGGGTTTGCAGTAGGACAGTGAAATTGCAAAAATTAATTGTCCCCCCTCTTCTTTGACAAGAGAAGTCTCTCTTTGTTATTGGATATGAACCATGTGTACACGTTTGTCTTCTTGGGCCTAAGTATGAACACTGAGCATCAAAATAAAAAGTGGATAATTTGCTACCTTATTTTACTCTATTCAGTATGGCTTTCAGTTGTTCCCCCCCCCCCCCGCTTTCCATAGTTCTTGTCCTTCTGCCTGTACCTATCTTTTGAATATACAAAGTTTTATGGATTTCAACTCTTTGCTGCAGTTCATATTGAACAACATGTGCCAAAACCCCCCCCCATTTGCAAGTGGGAAATAAAAACAAATTGTGCAATCAGAACAAAAATAACCTGTGCAATTTTGCATTATTTATTCCTGCAACTGAATTTTGTTGACACAAAATTTCACTTTTTTTGTTTTGTTTTGTTAACACAGAATTCCAAGCATGCCAGTTATATCCATTTATGGGTTGGAGCCAGGGGTCATTTGGGGGGGGACGCGGGGGGACGCCATCCCCCCGGGTGAGGTGCGGGAGGGTGGGGCCTGGAGCTCCCTGCTGGTGCCCGCTGGAGGTCGCCGCCGGCTGTGGGGAGGACACACTTCCGGTGATTTCAGGGGGTGTGGCATATGCTAATGAGTTATGCTAATGAGTCCCCCTAGCTCTTTTTCTACGAAATGACCCCTGGTTGGAGCCAGAAAAAAAGGCCACTGCAGCAGCTTGAGCTAAGTCAAAGTTAACTGTAGCCCCACTTGCATTTCCGCTTGTGCAAGGTTTTGCACAACCAGCTTCTGGCCACTGTAATACACAAGGAGGAAAGTGCTAGGTGTGTCAGAAGATTTTGCACAAGTGGAACTGTACAAAGTCCATTTATGTCTCCACTTGTGCATCACAGGATCCAAGCCTATGATTCCATTATCTGCCGGGGAAACAAGTTACCTGCCACTGCTTTTACAGAAATTCAAACAAGGATTTACTATTATCCTGTCAGCAAACAGATAGGGGTGCTGTGTTTTGTCATGACATCTGCATACAGAAACCCCAATTTGTTGTTTTACACCACCACTTTTAACCTCCTGCATACAGAGAGAGAAGCATAAATGGAAAACCTTACAATTCCACCTGCGTTCAGCTATGGATAGTGCTTTACACAAACTCTCTCTCCCGTCTTCCTTTTGCCTTCTCTCCATGCTCCACTTCCCTGCTAGTGTTGACTCAGGAATGGTGCTGGAGGAGTGTGCTTTGGGAGGTTGTACTGAAGTGGCTAGCTAGTAGTGGGGAGGGAAGGGTGGCTGATGGCTGGCAAGAGAGAAAGTGGGATGAGGGCTCTAACAGACCGTATAAGGAAGAAGTTGTAATGTAACTAGTAAGCAAGGGAAGGAGACTGACAATCCTTAGCCAATCTCACAGAGGAGGATGCTTGACGTGCCTGAGACTTCTCCCTCCCCCTGTTCCCTTCCCATTTATTGCAGCAGACTCATAGTAAGTGGACCCCATACTCAGGCTTTTCTGGCAACTTGCCACTGCACAGAAATTCAGGATTCTGAACCAGCTCTGACCAGGATTTATGAAGAGAGATTCAGGTGGGTAGTCATGTTGACCTGAAGGAATAAAAAAAAAAGTTTGAGTCCAGTGGCACCTTTAAGACCAACAAAGTTTAATTCTGGCTATACGCTTTCTGATCCATGCACACGTCATCAGATGTCCAGAATTAAACTTTGTTGGTCTTAACAGTGCCACTGGACTCAAACTTTGTTCTAGGACTTATGAACAATCTGTAGTCTCTTATGTACATCTGGTTGACTGGCTGCAGTTAGTGCAACAAACTGGTTTTAACAAACTACAGTTTATTGCTACATCTGAATGTTAGCAGTAAGTCAGAGTGAACAAATGTTTGGAAAGGGTCAGCCCATCCCCAGTAGCCAGGCATGGGGTCAAGGGTACTCTAAGGTGACTTTTATCAGGTCCAATATTACTTCTGTGTTCCCTAGGTAATTATGTTCTTATACAATAGCATCGGTGGCAGGAGGCACTGTGACTATACATCCTTTCCACTTTGCTCTGGGGCTCTCTCTGTTTTCATTCCGGCACTAAAATGCCCATGGGAACGAGGCAATTTTCTCTTTCTTTCTTTCGGAGGCCTCCTAGGTCTCCAAGCTAACCCTGTTTCTAGTGTGCAGTAATTTGCTGTATAACCACAGTTTCCCTTCCACTTTGAAATGCATTAGAGAACAAGTCCTCAAGCAAGAAAGGCATAATTGCCAGGCGCATTTGACTTCAGTTTAGATGAAACCTATGAAGTGTGTGCTTTTGTGGTTCACTGTTTTAACCCTTAGTATTTCTGTTCTTGGCAGAATAGGTCTGGAACTAGAAATGTGCTGGCATTTCACCTCTTCTACAAAGATATTCAGGCCACGATGTTGGTTGACACAATGCAGAAGGATGTACATAAATATTATTATACTATCTGTCTAGTGGGTTTTTTGTCCTACGAAGGAGCTCACTCTACATGCTTCTTTTGCAGTTTTATCTTCACAACAGCCCTATGAAGTAGGTAAGGCTGAGAGAGAGTGATTAACTCAGTATCACCCAGTGAGTCTCGTGGGCGGGAGAAGGGATTTGAACATGGGTCTCCTGGATCCTCATCTGCCACTGTAACTGTTACACCGTACTGGCTGTCTAAATGAATCATCTAAGTGGCTAAATATTATTAAATGCGTATGGAAAGCCTGAAGGTCCTGTAGCTAGGACTATAGGGTACAATATACACATGCAGTAGAATGAGGTAGCCAAGTTCTGATGCAGTAGGATAGACTGGACTCTTTCAGACTGCCAATGGGGATGGTCATATTTTTTTTTAATGCTTCTTTGCATTAAAAAAATTCCTTGCAAATAGACTACCAGCAGCGGAGTGTGTACAGGGCTAGAACCTCTCTTTGTTTGTTGTGTTAAAGAGTTATTTCAAACTTGCAAAGAGATTTTGACATTGGGGGGCATATGCAGTCTAAAGTTTTATAGTCTGTTTTACTTCCTCATTCTGCAGTACGTACTGTTTGTGGGAATGAGGGGGTGGGTGGAGGAATAGTTATATATAAACTGCAGTATGACCTTAACTTGATTTACTCCATTGATTTCAATGTTGTTGGTATTATATATCAATATATATATATATAATATAAGTATTATATATCATGACTTTCACAAAGATCCTGTCACCAGAGAAGCACAACAGAAAATGATGGTTGCCAGACACTCCCCCCCCCCGGGTGGAGGTGGGGGTCCCCTGCTGTCAGGCTCTGCCCCCCAGCTGCCCATCAGCTGGCCAGGGGGGCATATTAGTAGAAGGAGAAAGGCCCAGACTACATTGTTGGTGTTGCACAGGAAGCAACATCATCACACTGGGGACTTCCAGGCGATGCTCTGGTATTGGGGCAAAAACTCTGTGGTAGAGGCTGGTTTTACCATAGAGTTTTTGCCCAAATACCAGAGCATCGCCTGGAAGTCACTGGCATGATGACACTACTTCCTATGCAATGCTGGCACCATGGACTGTGCCTTTTTCTTTCTCCTGGTAAGTCCTCCTGTCCATCCGCCGGTTGTCAGGAGGGACCTAGTAACTCTAGAAAATGACTAACACAGTAGTTCAGGTCACATTAGCTTATAGTCAAGGAAACACTGGTGTCTCCAAAAGTACTTATTCCACATGCAGTGATCTAATTACATGTTTTGTTAAAGGAAACCCAAAGAAGTTGGTGAATAGTGGTAATGTGAATTCTGAAATGTGTCTATATTGTTGGTCAGCATTAACCCACCACTCCTTGGATGGAACATGGAATTTCCCCTGCATTCCTATATGTTGTTGCAGCCCCCTTTGACTCCAGAATGATTATTTCCAGGGTCTCAAGACCCATACAAAGAAATAGCAGTATGGGATGGGGGAGGGGCTCTAGTAAGGAACTACAACTTGCATCAGGAATACAAGCCATCTTTGAAAAATCAAGTCATCCAAATGCAGGTTTGCCTCCAATTTAATGCTAAATTGTTTCCAAGACAGCACTGTAACGGCATAAGTATGGAAAAGTTGCCCTTTATTTGCTTAAGAGCACCTTTTCTGAGAATGATCAAAGCCTGTGATATACAATTAATAGTCCTTATGTCATCCGTGCTACTGAAAACAGAGTGGTCTGATTTTTTTCAATATGTCTATTTAAGTAAACTGAAGCTAAGATCCAGACACATGGCTTTCATGTAAGGAGTGGCATGGTCATAATTATCTCTTAATATCTGTGACATAGCTAACTTGGTCCGCTTTGATGTTCTGTAGGCCTTAGAAAGAGGCGCCTTTTTGTATGTGCAACATCAGTCATTCCTGTGGTTAAAACATCCCAGTAATACAAGTAACTGAAAAACAAGCAAAACATCAGGGAAACTCGGCATGCTTCAGACTACCAAGCAACTTTCATGAATGAATCCGTAGAAACACTTGGAAATTTGGCCTTGAGAAAAGAAACACTCTCTTGTCTTATTGCAATGGGAAGTGTGTGACATTGCAATCCTAAGTAAAGAGTATACACTTCTAAGCTCTTTGACTTCAATGCACTTTGAAGGGTGTAACTGTGCTAAGGACTGCACTGTAAGGGCCATGAAAATGAATTTTAGCAATGCTTCCTGTATCACTGACATCCAGAGTGATTCCATTGTAAGTTTCTGTCTAAGCTAAGCAGCTCTAGAAAAGCACCCTTGGACAATTATGGGATCAAATTGTTACTTATGAAGAGCCTGTCATTGACTTTAGGACTCAGCGTCATTTCTGAGAGAGTAATTCTAGCATAAAAGAGACTGCTATCCGGAAACAAGCTAGAAAGGCATTTGAAAAAGGAAAGTAAATCAGGTTATAAAACCTCTCCAGATGTTAAGGACTGAGAGGGAAAAGTCTTCTGAAAAATGCAGTATGTTTTAGATTTGCAAGTCCTTCCATATCATCAACGTGAATTTGAAGAGCACACATCTATGGAGCTCAATTTAGCTGTACAGCAAATATTTCCTTATTTTCAAAAGTCAAATGAAAAACATTCGGAATAGGAACCACGGTGTTGGTTTGTAAACTAGGTTCATCTTGCAGAAATTTGAGGCAAAACATCAGCTCACTTAAGAAGCAACGAACAAACTGATGTAAGTGAAATTTGTTGTAAATTGCAGTGAGATTTACATGAAACATTCAGGAAAAATAAATATACCTAAAAGGCATTTCAAAATAAAACAAACTGCCTTGGGAGGCTGTTGAATAATTGTCTTAGGAGATATTTAAGGAAAAGTTAAACTGGCAGTACGTGGTCTTTGTGGGGGGGGGGGGAAATGTTGAATACCTTGTGGCAGGATTATTGATGGCAATTTGCCTTCTGGCCCTCAGCATTCTGGGAGCACTCTGTGATCCAGTTTTACTTCTGCTGCTGCCTAAAACTTGGAAGTTGTTGCCCATGCCTTGATAAATACATGAACTGACTACATCAGATCAGTTACTCTTTAATGTAAGTTACTGATGGTACCAAAGACTCCTTCCTGTGCTGTGCTCTGTACTGACTCCTGTACTGCCCTTGAAGATTGTATGGAAACTTTGGTAGCTGGTGCAAAAACAGATGGTTTTGTTTTTGATCAGAGCAAGGAATAACTAGTATTCTTTCATTTGCATGGCTTCCTATCAATTTCTAGGTTTGATGTAAGTAATATTTACTTTTTTATATTAACTCCTAAAGACCTGGATATTCTACAGAGCATGTTCTTCAGTGTGAGAGCCTCATTAGAATCTAATAGCAAACCCCCTGCTCTGTATTTCATCTATTCGTGAAGTACTACCTATGAAAGATTGGATCAGTGCTTTGTAGTATTTGAGATAGGGAATTCCCTCCCTTAAAGAGGCCTGACCCTGTTGATTTTATCAGGTAAAACCTCCTTATATGGACTGCGCTGCTGTCAGTCTTATGTTTTTGCTTAATTGTTGCTGTTTTGACTTTAGCTGTAGTTTTATCTGTTTTACCTATTCTTCCTGTGTTTTAGATTGGATTTTATGGCTTTCTGTGCATTGCACATATACATTTTGTTATTGCTTGGAGCTATAGGAGACCTGTATAAATATAGAAATAAAATGCTATGGCTTGGATCCAGTGGTGTTTCTGTGGATGGGAGGATTTCTGCCCACAGAGAGCAACTTTCTCTCCACTCCCCTCCTGTTGTTACTCAAAAAATGAAACACTGCTCTTCGGGGTCCCTTATCACCTAAGAGCAGCAATTCAAGGGCATTTTGAACTACAGTGTGAAAGGGGAAGAAAGAAGATCATGCTCTGCAGGCAGAAGTTCTTCATCCCACAGAACCACTGTGCCTATGTGCGGTGATTCTCATCATTGGCTCATCTACCTCCCGGTTCCTATCTTAAAACCTGCTCTATGTATATAGAAAGTGCAGTTTGTATCCGTCCAGGTTGTATTAATGGAGTCATTACTGTCCTATACTAGATTGGATTGCACAATTAAGGTATGCATATCTCCTGCCTCTGCGCATTGTGCCCCATGGTGACATGGGTGTGTGTGTGCACCTAGGGTTTGTTAATATGGATCAGGTACATTTTAGCATGTTTCAACTATCCACGCAGACACAGCAGAATGCTATAGTGAGCTGTACTTAAATATGCCCTTCACAAGCATGTACAGATTTCAGCTGCTGGAGACTGCGACAGATTTCTTGATGCAGATGTGTCACAGGGAGCTTGTCATATTAAAAGTCCGAATGGCTGTAGTCTTCAAGGCACATTTTGAAGTTCCACGGTTTGGGTGTTGTAGTAGTTCACACTTATGAATCCCTATATGTCTTAGAGTCCAACACACATACCTTAAATAATGCCTGTATTGCAGTCTTAATGAGTTAAATCCCTAAATCCTTAGGACTGGACAAGTTGTGTATAGGAATAAATGAAAGATATTTTTAAAAGCCTTTCATTGCATCCACACAAGTAATTTTAAGCAGGGGTGATGATGGTGGTCATGGTGTAATTTAGCATTCTTGCAGTACTTACAATCCGGAAAGTACTTCACAATCCTTATCCATTTGTACATATAGGAACCCTGTAATGCAAATAATTTTTGTTGGTATTTTTGCCTTGTGTGTGTGTGCGTGCACATGCACATGTGTGTTTGTGTGTGTCCATGCATAAAAGTCATGGCAACATCTGGCGACTCCTACTGGGTCATGGAAGACATTCAGAGAAGTAGCTTGATATTTGCTTGCCTCTGGTGCCTGCCACACGGCAGGGAAACCACGAGGCAAAGCGCGGCTAAATAGAGCCGCTCCAATGTTGAGACGCTGCGGCGGGATCCCACGGATCCCCTGGCCGCGGCGCCTCTTCTCCCCGGCAAGAGCAGACGCCGGGGAGGATGTGCCCGATGGGAGGGGGAGGCTGCCGAACTGCGCATGCCCAAGCATGCGCAGTACGGCCAGGGGCCGGGATGCGGCAGCGCAAGGACGCGCCACCGATCCCACGGCCGGCTTGGGGCGCTCCAGACGGTTGCAACCACCTGGATAGGTGGTTCGGTTTTGCAGCGGGGTATCGCCATTCGGGCCGGATCAGGGACGGAGACGGCACGCTCCCCAGATGTTGAGGTGGGATCGCGGCCGTTTGCTCCGCCCCCGTTCGGTCCCGCTCCCGGCCCAAATGGGCTCGTATGAATGGGGCCCCTGCCTCCCAACCCTGGTATTCTCTTTTTTATTCCCTGATGCAGTCTACCTTCTTAAATAGATTATAGGGTCGGCTCTGTTTAGCTTCCAAGATCTAATGACATTGGGGTTGCCTGAGCTATCCAGGTCATGGCACAAATAATTAATTTTTAAACCTGTTGTAACTTTAATACTTAATAAAGATTGCTCCTGATGATGTAAAGAATAATAAAATTTATGAGTTGAGACTTGAGCAGTGCACTGATTTAGCCAAGGCTACCCAAATAAGTATAAATGGCGCAGATTTTGTTCCAAAATACCATGGTTTAATTCAGCTAACTATGGTTAGAGTGATTGTCTAAATGTGAGCCACTACTACAAGAGGACTAGTTAGGTTCTGCCAAACCAGGTTGTGCAAACATGGTTTGAAGCTGGTTTGTTAACCAGAGTTACTCTTAGCTGTGGTTTTGTGTGATGTATGAAGGCAGAGATACTTGGCTTAAGCAAAGACAGTGAAACCAGCATTTTTCAAGGCAAACCAGAATTTGACTGGCCATCTGCAAGCCATATCCTGGTTTCACAAAGTAGAGTTACCAGAAAATGAAGTTTGGCATTGTCACTGAAATGGACCATAGAATGTATTTAAACAACTGTGTCATAGCTCCAGTATAAAGTTCATCAGTCCAAGAGGCCACTCTAATTATGACTTATGTGTCTTTGACCTTGATACACATGCATACCTGTAACCTTGGTTCATATATGTAGCTGGGAATAGTATTTAAATACTGGCAGAGGAGCCACACTGTGTAACTATCCTCCAGTGTGAACTGGACTCTGTATGACTGTAGAGGCTCACTTTGTCACACATGTAGTATTTGAGTGGAAGATGCATGTAAGCTGCATCTGCACTATGCTGAAAGTTATTTGTGCTGCACATTAGGAAGCAGTGGCACATAACATGTGGTTTATATGTGGAGTCCATTACAAATGTGTCTGCATGTAGACCAACCATACAGAAAGTTAATTAAATCCACAAGAACTACCAGATTCTGGGCTAAGGACCTCAGTCACAAATGCTCACCTTTCAGTAGTATTTAGGCACTAAATGTTAGCTGACATTACAGATTTTTTTTTTACTACCCCCACAAATTCAGAAAAAGTTTTGGATTCCGTATTAGTTAAATGAGATGAAATTATTTAGAGTGTGTGTTTTTTAGTTTAGCCCACGCATGACACAAGGCTATTATAATTCATGGATTCCAACTGAAGTTACAGCGGCTACTTTAAAAACAATCACATAATCAGGACTTCTGTAAAATGAACATGACACGTGATTGGGGTCTTTAGCCAAGAATCTGGTAGCTCCTGTGGATTTCATTAGCTTTCTTGATGGCATGGAAGTATGACAATTTATTCTATACGTTATGAAACTAGAGGTGGTCTTCTAGTGGTCTATATGGGAGTGTGATTTGCATTTCAACATGCTTCTGGTATCGCTTCATGTTCTTCAATCCAGGTCTTGTGTTTTCTTTCTTTGCCTATTCCCCATCCAATAGCCTGGTTTTCTATTCTGTGACAAGAGAGAAAGACAAAGATTATGGATTTGGGGGTGGGGTGGGGGAATCACAGCATCTAAACAGATGAAAACTGACAATATGTACAAACATGTCACTTTCAATAAGACTATCTCAGTAGTAAAATTTCCCTGTTCCGCTTTTCAAAACAAAACAAAAGATTTTTAATTGTAGGGGGGAGTAAAAGGCCACGAGCAAAGTCTCTCTGTGTGTGGATATGTAAGAGGAAAAACAGAGAAGCTCGTTTCCATTTAGATTTAAGTTTAAATTAAAACTTTGCTACGGGGAGGGGGAAGCAAGCTCCTCCCTTTTTATTAACATGGTAGAACACTTATTTAGGAGAGGGAATATTAATACTTTGATTAAGAGATACCATAATAATTAAGGCATATATGTTTGGCACTTAGGTTCTTTTCAGAATCCTGAGTTTTAACTCTTTAACAAGGGACACCTTGAAGTAAAACACTGTCTAAAAACAAATTTATCCTTAAACAGCTAGATCTAAAAGCTAGAAAAATATCTTAAAATTCATTGTAATTTCATTCTTTGGTGGATCATCTTGATTTGCCTTTTCTTAAAATCAGTACCTCTAGAAAAGGAATATCAGTGAATAAGTAGAATGTATATGTCAATGATTGTTTGGCATTCCTCCATCAATCAATATATGTAATTCTCAAGATGACCAAATCTTGGATACTTAAAGCTGGAGACAGGAGTCATGAGCAGACAAGACAAAGCTTTCTGTGAACTTGATGAAACCCCCAGGTCTGCAGAAAAGTCTGAAATCTTAAAAAAAAACAACCTCTTTTAAAAAACATCGGGGGGTTAAAAGCCTTCAAAATTATAGAAGCAGCACCTGTACCTTGAAGAAACAAATGCCCGCAGTGGCTGTTGCCAGGCAACCACAACAGTATTGCCAGCTTTCCAGCCTTGGTTACTGTTAGTACGAGATGGAGGGATGGGGATGGGTACTTTCCAGGTTTGTTATGGCCTTTGAGGGAAGACTCATTGGTGCCAACCCAAGCAGCAATCACCAAGCAAGCTGCTACCACTGACTTGCATGACTCACTCAAGTCTAGCTGCTTGCTGCTATTCAACATCAACCACCCCATGAAAGCCTGTGTGGTGTAGTAGATGGAGTTTCAGACCAGGATCTGGGAGACCCAGGTTTAAATCACCATTCTACCAAGGAAGCTCACTGGGGGACTTTGGAAGGAGAGAAGGAAGGAGGAGGTAGGCAGGAGAGAAGGAAGCAAGGAAGGGGGGGGAATATGAAAGTCACCAGGAGGATGGAAATAGGAAATAATAGAGAGAGGGATAAAGGAGAAGGTGAGGTACCCCTACAAGTCTTTGCAGGTTTCCCAGCGCTTAACTGGAACTGGCAGCCATCACTGCACAACAGAGCCATAGTCTTTCTGGGTGTAAAGGGGAGTGAAAGAGGGAAAACTCGAGACAGGTGGGACATATAAAGGTAGGGTGGAAAGGAAAGAAGGAAGCAGGAAAAGGGGAGAGGCTGAGGGAAGGGAAAAATAGTGGGGAGGGTTAAATGAGATCCCCCCCCTCCCAGGTCCCCCGTTTGTAATAATACTATATGCAAAATACAAGGTATTGGACTTCAGTCTCAGAGACCTAGGTTAAAATCCCCACTTTACCGTGGAAGCTTACTGGGTGACTTTGGGCCAGTTGCTCTGTCAGCCTAACCTGCTTATGGGGTAGATGTGAGTGTAAAATGGAGCAGGCAAGAACAATCTTTTAAACTGCTTTGGCTCACTGTTGGGGAGAAAAGTGGAGTACAAATTGCTAAATGAACTAAGACTTGCAGAAGAGTTGTGGCCCTCTGGCTCTTTTGATATATTTTATAATGCAGCCTTTAGGGGATGACTACTCTATTTGCATAGAAACAGGCAGCACTGTTCACAAACGGTTTCTTTAAAAATCTTGGTGGCTTTTGTTTGAATCTGGATATTCATATTTGAATTTGAACTTTATACAACCTATACATATTAATGGTACAGTGCATGTGTTTTTTAAAATTTTAAACAATGTATGTATCATATTTCACTGGTGCTAGGCAATTCTGCTCACATCAGTCTCTTTGGGTATCTTGGGTAGAGAGGAAGTAATTTGTCTGAGGTCACCCTGTGAGCATTGTGGCTGTACAGATACTTGAATCTGCATCTCCTTTGTCCAAACTCAATTTGTTATCTGTTATACTACATTGACCCACAGATCACAGCACTATAGCATATAAACAGCAAATATCTGATCCCCCATGCCTCGCCATGTACTTTGATAGTCTGGTTTTATTCTATCTTGGCTTTGTAATGTTTGTTCCAAGGCTTTCCTTAGGAGATAAATATTTTAGTGTATTTCACAAACAGGTTCTGTGGCCATGGAAGAGTTAGCTCTGAATGACTTCTTGATACACAGAGCTCAGCAGTAACAAGCAGGTCTGAAACCTGACCTCAAGGTCTCTAAACTATGTGGCATAAGGAACAGATCAACATAATACTGCAGGGTGTAAATTTGATTGGGAGTCCTAACTCATAATATTGTGAGACTTTTTGTGCATTGGAAAGACATGGTAAATTCTTCTGTTCCTACCATTAAAGTATTTCAAACACACACAGCCACAAGAGTGCTCTGATCTGTACTTTTTCTGTATATTCAAGAAGAACCAAGGTCAAAGCTTACCTCACTATGGAGTTGTTACTGATGGAAATTACAAACAGGATGTGTAGTTTCCAGCTGTAAAAACAATTCTTGAAGTCAGCCATTGACATGAGAAGTTCATGGGGGGGGGAAGGTCAAGGAAGATTGTATCATTTGTTGAATGATCATGCAAACTTTTTTAAAGATTAATTCAAAATGCTTCAAATAAACTGATATTTTATAAATCTAAGGCTTCGGTCACACGGGCAGGAAACTGTGGGGGGGGGCGTGGCTGTTTGCCCCGGGGCAAACTAACCCGCGGTTAAGCGATCAGATCTCCTGTGGAGGTACCGTGGAGGTACCGTGGGTAGGGAGAGGTGCCGATCACAGCACACGCCTGCGTGCAATGAAGAAGCATGTGGTGCGGCAAACTGGTTTTCTTTTTTTGTGTACGCGACGAATGCGCATGCTCCGTTGGGTGCGTGTGCGCATCCACAGAGACTTGGGGGGGGACCCATGAGCGGGCGCCGGATGCCACCAGAAACGCGATCAGACGCCCGCCCTTGGCCCGCGGTTTCCGGAAACTGGTACCTTCGAGATACTAGTTGCTGCATGTTTTCGGCAGGAAGCCTTGGTTGTGCCATGGAAGCGGTACGCTTCCCAGATGTGCCGGTGAGATCGCACCCGGAAAATCCGCCTGTCTTCCGTCTCTCTTGCGTGGCTAATGTTCCGTGTGACCGCAGCCTTAGTTGGCCTTTCACATGCAGATATTGTTATAGGACTAAATTAGCTGACTGTAGGCATGTTTGAATGTATTACGGAGAGAGTAGTTAAAATGTATAGTCTCTTCTCAAGGAACTTGGAAATTGCTGGACCTTTAGGAGTGAGCAAGGCCCTTTCTGCATCCATATTTTGCCTCGGCTGTCTTCTGTTCTGCATTCCCTCCCACTGTCACTTTCACTTCGTTTTGGGGCTTTCTCTTGTTTTTGTATTTCATTTACAGTAATCTGCATTCAGACTACTTCCAGCACACTGTTGCCCTGCAGCTACCAAAACTCCTTTTGCAGCGATTCTTTGTTCTCATCCGCTTTCAAATTGCTAATCCTTTCTAAAGTAAAAATGTTTCTGCCAGTACTTAAGTACTGCCCACTGCCCCTCCACTGTTTCCATCTCTCTCTCTTTAGGTTGACGCTTCCTCCCCATTATGTTTGCTTTCCTTCCTTCTCCAAAGACAAAAGAGGATGTGTCCTCCTGCTCAGGCAAACTTTTAAAAAGCCAGAGAGTGCATAAAAAGGAATCAGTAAATATAAAGGACTAGGGGATTCCCTGCTTCCAAATGTGTCTGTCTTGCATGTGTAGGTCTGGATTTCCCCCTCCTTTCCCTTTCTTTTTGCAGAATTAGGGGGGGGGGGTTGGAAGCCAGCTCAAAAAACATGGGTTTTGCTTACAGAATGCATACAAAATACAAAAATAAACTGGAGGGGGGGAAACCAGTGCAGAGGGAATGTGTGCAACTGTGAAGTCATCCCTTAAGGCTTGACTCCTCGGATTCTGTCAGAGCTCTCTCACCCCCACCTACCTTACAAGGTGTCTGTTGTGGGGAGGGGAAGGGAAAGGAGTTTGTAAGCTGCTCTGAGACTCCGAGTGAAGGGCGGGGTATAAATCCAGTCTCCTCCTCCTCCTCCTCCTCCTCCTCCTCCGGAGCAAGCTGTCAGTGCAGAAAGGCCCCAAGTGTCTGACTGTGCCAACAGTGTGTAGTGAATGCTGTGTGACATCCTCAATCTTTTTATAATACTGATTTTATTTTAATTGTATTGTTTATATGATTGTTTTAGAAGTTACTTTGAGCTTTGTAGGAAAACCAAAAATATATTTAATTAATAAATTTAAAAGCCAAATGAAATAACCATTAGTGGGACTCACTAGTGTTAACACCAAAGTTACTTTTGTGTAAATTGGAGGGATCTGTTTTTCATTTGGGTTTGGAGGGTTTTTTAAAAAATGAATGTGTTATTTCATGTTGTTCTTTATATTTTGTCTTTTTAATTATTTTATTGTACATTGGTTTGGGCATCATTATGTGAAAAAAGCAATAAAGTATTTGGGAAAAATGCTGATGTATGCTAATAAATTATAATAATAATTAGATCCTGTGATCTGTTTCTGCCAGCACAAAGGCACTTCCGCCTGCAGAGGAAGGTGGACAGTTTACTGGTCCTTCCACTATAGACCCTGACCTCTTGTCCAGTACTGTTCCTGAGTGGCAGTTTTTCAGGGGGCCACCACTGGAAAAGGCAGAATCCCCTTCCTTCCATGCCTGGTTTTCTGACCCTAGATCATAAGATCCAAACCTTTATATTGAAAGTGTCAGCATTTTAGGTACCATTAGATGAACTGTTATCCTTACAATGCCACATTTCTAAATATGAGGATCCATTTTGTAGAGTCATTCCAAATATACAATGCTCAAAAAGGCAATGGACATAATAATTTAGTCCTGAATATTTGTACCTTCCAGTCTTCTACATGTCTGTTTTAGCTCTTTGCTTCATGCTTTGCTGTTTTATCTTTTTGCTTCGTGGCTCTTTTATCTCTTTGCTTCAGTGTATGCACACTGAAACTCATCAGGGCTTTTCTTTAAATTCTGCATTAACCATGGTCAAACCCTCATTGCCATCCTAAGCAGTTAGGCAATTCTGAACCCATTGAAGTCAAAGAGTTTAGAAGGGTGTAACTCTGCTTGGGATGGTACTGTAAGGCTGCAGTCAGATGTGCAGTTTGATCTGGTGTGGCCCCTGCTTCTAATTGATCTAATTATTTTTTTTGTAACGAAGAGTTTTGATCAGACCTCCCCCCCCTTAAGCCGCCTCATCCTGTGTCCTGTGTGCTGCTGGCACTTTTATGTAAAAGCTTGGGGCAAAGCTGCAGTCACAGGTAATGCTCCCTCTAAGCTATGGAGTCTTGTGAGCAAAAATTCTACTTTGTGAGCTACTGGCGTTGAAGTTGTGAGCGAGAGATTTGGCTACTGCATAAATTAGTTTGCTCTGGAGCCATCCTTCCTGAGCTAAGACAACAAAAATGTGTGAGCCGGAGGCTAAAAAACTGTGAGCTAGTTCACACTAACTGAACTTAGAGGGATGCCAAAAGTGATCTCAGACTGCCCCCCTCCCTCCCTCACTGAAAAAACTCATCTATTCAATTAACCCCTTCCCTACCCCATGGCTGGAAAGCACAGAAAAAAGTACACAGGTCTCTTTCTTTGGAAGTTTTTTAAAAAGAAACATAGTTTTGAGATGCTCCTGAGAGAGAGATGCAAATATGCAGTTATGCGCAGCTCGCTAACTTCCTCCATAAAAAAGGCCCAAACTGGAAGGGAACGTCCAGACTTCCCAAGCGGCTTGAGAGCTCAATAGATTGATTAGGCATCCGGAAATGTGGGGTGAACCTGCATGAACCAGGAAGGACTGGACTTTGCCAAATAACTCCAGCTCGAAGACAGGTGAGAACTGGGTGCCCACAACTGGAAATGTTGTGTATTTTAAATCCAGAAGGGAACCGCAATGTCACCAGATCAAACAGCATGTCCGATCGCAGTCTAAGTTATTTAGGTTCCTACTCCATCTGAATTCATTGTGTTCTGTATGTTTCACCCATCCTAGTATATTACAAAACTGCTGACAGTTCTGGTTTGTGCCATTTTCCCAATAGAATTATGGGGTTGTAGTGGATCGTTTGGTGAAAATATTGATTCAGAGACGGGTAGGGGGTGGGGTTAAATAGACAAACTCCATGCTGCATGCTGGGGATTATCAGAAAAGTGAAAATAAAACAGCCAATATTGGAATATTGTATAGGGCTGTGGTACGGCCCCATTTGACAAATTTAGGTACAGTTCTTGTCACTGTATTTCAAAAAGGATATTGCGTAGCTGGAGAAATCACAGAAGAGGGCAAGCAAAATGTTTAAGGGACTGGAGCACCTTTCCTGTGATGAAAGGCTGAAGATTCTGGGGCTTTTCAGTTTAGAAGGTAGGTGGCTAAGAGGGGACATGATAGAAGTTTATAAAATTGTGCACGTGGTGGAGAAAGTAGATAAAGACAGAGCTTTTTCTCCCTCTCCCGTAAGACTAGAACTCAGGTACCCAAAGAAGTTGATGGGCCATAAATTGAGGACAAGAAGAAATACATTTACTTAAGAGTAATTAAATTGTGGACTTCACTGCCTGTGGACTTAGAATCTGTCAGTGGATTTATCAGTGATTTCTAGCTAAGTTGGGTACAGGGGACCGCCATATGCCCTGGCCCCTGTGGCTGATTTGTTGGCCCTCCATGGTAACTGTTTGGCTGCTGAGTGAAACAGGATGCTGGACTAGATGGAATGGTGGTCTGATCCAGCAGGGCTCTTATATTCTGAAGAGAAAGTAAGCACTGAGTGCACCCAGACGACCTGGCAATATTTTGCACATCTCCTATAATGTATACAGAGAATGTGCCTCTTTTTACATATGTCGTATTATGTGACTGTTTTAGATGTGTGTCAGCTGTTCAGTAGTAATCGGTAACAGTGAAAATGGTCCAGTGGCAGGGCCAGGAGGAAATCTCCTCCTCGGGCAACCTTTCAGTAGTAGTAGTAGTAGTAGTAGTAGTAGTAGTAGTAGTAGTAGTAGTAGTAGTAGTTCTTTTTATCATGCAACTGGGGCAGGCTTCCTATAGAAAATAGATGGGTTTCTATAGCAGAGGTATGTGGCAGTAAAAAAAAAATGCCAGCGCAGCACAAAAAAAATTATTGAAGGATTGACAGTAATACTATTGTATTTTTTTCAAAACTGGCATGATGAATATAATAGATTCACTTAGTCTGACAGTTGTCTAAATCTCTAGAAAGCAGTTACGGATATTCCAGCTTCAGTATCCACCTACTTCTAGTTAGCATAAATCAACCTTCCTATTACATCTCAAAGCCTCAAACTGATTAGCATCTCTGTGCATCAGAGGAAGAGACGTTGAAGCCTATTAGATGTTACTTGGCTGCATCATCCTGCATTGACTCCATTCTAAAAAGAAAACAGAATGTTACTTTGATTAAATTACAGTGAAATGTGTTTGTGCCAAAGAATTAAGCTGACAGTGTTTGTGATATAACATGCAATGACTTGTTTAACATGTAATGCAGAAATCAAAATTGAATTGCTCCCTACATCATGCTGAGTAAGGGGCCCGTTCGGCAAAGAACTGTCATATTAAATTCTTGTTGTGCGTCCAGACCCCTTTTGATTCCTAAACCTTTTGGTGGAGACTAATCTGAAAACCAGAATGACTCAGAGGCCCGCATGCCAAAAGTGGTCACATTTGAAAAAGTTCAATGAACCTGCAGAAGGAGGTTGGATATTGTTGCTCTACTACAAAGCTTGCAGCCAACCTACCTGCTGATTTGCTTTATGCTTAGGCTCATAATGTCATGTTGTGGCTGCTTGGCCTTCTTTGGAACTGGCAAGTGTAAAAAAAATTACTGAGCTTCTTCTGGTTAACTACACATGTAATTAACAAGACTACAACAGCCCACCTGCACTATAAAAGGCAATATTGATAACATTTTCAACATTGTACATTTTTGGCTGGGTTTCATTTGTCTTTAACTCACATGGCCACATGGAATCTGCTTTATACTGAGTCAGACGGTTAGTTTATCAAGGTTAGCCACTCTCCAGATTCTCAAGTAGAAAAAAGTCTTTCATGTACTACCTGAACTTTTTAACTGGAGGTACCAGAGATTGAGCCTGAGGTCTTCTGCAGGAATAGCAGGCCTGAGACCTTCTGTGCCACTGAGTCATGCCCCCTGTGAAAAACGAATTCCTGCAAGGTATATAGAAGACCTCGACTCAAAAAAGGTTAAACTAATTAAGCAACTGGTTTGAAGACATGAACTGCCTATGAAGCCCAATTAGGGTTGCCAAAGCCCCTGGTTTGGCAGGGGTCCCCTGCTTTTGGGGGGCTTTTACCCGCCGGCAGCCAGCTGGCCACCAGGGGAAGCCCTGCCCCCAAGCCCCAACACCTGCCGCCACCCCCTCCCTTCTTTCTTGAGAAAGAGGAGAGAGGAGTGGTTGCAGGCCAGCCAATCAGGCATGCAGAAATGCTGGCACCCTGCAGTTAAAGGGGCCCTAACTGCAGGGAGCCGGCATTTCCACGCACCCGATCTTCGCGGAGGTCAGACACATGGGGAAACACCAGCTCCCTGCAGTTAATGGGGCCCCTTTAACTTCAGGGAGCCGGCGTTTTCCGCACACCCGCTATTTGAGGAGGTCAGGCACGCGGGGAAATG
The DNA here is from genome assembly GCF_001447785.1 of Gekko japonicus. Taxonomy (NCBI): domain Eukaryota; kingdom Metazoa; phylum Chordata; class Lepidosauria; order Squamata; family Gekkonidae; genus Gekko; species Gekko japonicus. The sequence continues at coordinate 103,322 of NW_015160255.1, forward strand.
CCGGCTCCCTGCAGTTAAAGGGGTCCCTTTAACTGCAGGGAACAGGTGCTCCTGTCAGGCGGGTGGGCGGGAGGACGTCCCCAATGTGATGTTATCACGTTGGGGATGTCCTGCCCCCTACAGGAATTACCCTCAAAGTCCCCCACTGGGGGGGAAGATAGGACTTGGCAACCCTCAGCCCAGTGTGCCTTCCATAGAACTATTCCACCACACAATATTTAGATATTCCAGCACCTTTGAATCACCACATTGCTGAAGGTTTTCACAGTTTCCACTCTGATACTTCACTGCTTCGTACAAAACAACCTTTATCTGTCGATATCAATAACAGAAAACATTTCTTCTTTAATTTTATGTCTATTTCCAGCTCTGCTTAAAAACGCACATACACACACTTCCCCCAACAGTACTGGCTTCAGCAACTGCCAGCTAGGCATTTTATTGGCAAGAATGATTGGCCACTGATTCACAACAATCAAAGGGGGGAGCAGAAAGGTCATCCTTATTGGTAGCTGTTGGGGGGAAAGGGGGGGAGCAGTTTCTTTGGCACAGCAATCAGAACACGAGCTCCTTACTAGATAGCAATTATGGAAATGCCCATTGCAAACTCAGACTTCAACTACATCATCATCTGCTTTTTCTCCCTCCCCCTTCTCCAGGTCCCTGCATTGCCAGTGGGTAGTTTCCACCACAGAACTATCTCATGGCTCCACTGTTGCCCAGGCTGTTTCTTTCTTCCTAGTAAAAGGGGTTTTAGTTTCAATTGGTGTGAAAAGATTATGGAGGTAGACGAAATTCAGTGCCAACTTCCTTATTTTTTACAGCCCTAAACAACTTGAGGTCAGGGTACCTGATGGACCATAGCCAATCCTGCAGTTAAGACCTGCCTCTCAAGCCCTGCTTGCCATGTCCATGCCTTCAGAGGTGAGGCGGGTGGCAACTAGAGACAGGACATTTTCTGTGGTGACACCTCATGTTTGGAAAGCCCTCCTCCTTGAGGCTCACCTGGTGTCTACTCTCTTTTAGAACATAAGAACATAAGAGACGCCAATGTTGGATCAGGCCAAAGGCCCATCCAGTCCAACACTCTGTGTCACACAGTGGCCAGAAATACCAGTGCCATCAGGAGGTCCAGCAGTGGGGCCAGGACATTAGAAGCCCTCCCACTGTTGACCCCCCCCCCCCAGCACCAAGAAGACAGAGCATCACTTGCCCCAGAGCCCCTAGCTATACCTTGTGGCTAATAGCCACTGATGGACCTCTGCTCCATATGCTTATCTAATTCCCTTTTGAAGCCATCCATGCTTGTAGCACCCACCACTTCCTGTGGCAGTGAATTCCATGTGTTTTAGGCACCAGGCCAATCACATTTTTTTACCGAGGCTTTTAGTTAGAAGATTTTGCCTTAACAGTTTCTGCTTCTGTTTTACGCAGTATTTGTGCTGCTTATGTTTTTAATGGCTTGTTTTTAATATTGTGGAGATTTTTATTGTAAATTGCCTTGAGCAGGGCTGTTTCTGTAAAAAAAAAATGCTCTAGCAATTTGGGGCTTAAAATCTGGGCCCATGGTGCTGTATGTTTACATTTTTCAAGATTCAAAAGGTTAGGCTAAATACATACTTCCTTTCCTGCTGTCCTTCCGTGATGATCAGATAAGAAACTCTGCTGTAGATAGCCAGGCATATCCTGGCCACATGGGAGCTACAGCAGAGTTACTGAGGAGCACTAGGGCTGTAAGAATTCACTGCTAGCAGTTGGAAGCCATGGAAGGAAAGCTAGCCATTTATAAAGGAAGCGCTTTCTTGCTTTTGTATTACAATAGAAGATTGCCCACAAATGTGCCCACATAAAAGTCTTTATTTTGGACATTTCCATTAAAACTAGGTAAAAGATCACTTGGACTCCTTGGGGATACGTTTAAGTGTATTGCCCTTTATGTTCTACCAAGTCATATTTATTTATTTATTTATTTATTATATTTATACCCCGCCCATCCCGCGAGTGGGCTCAGGGCGGCTAACACTGCGGTACAATGTACCTAAATGACATACATAAGATTTAAAACTCTATAAAATATCATAAGCAATACTTTAAAACATAAATTAACAGTTTCTGCTAAAGTGCATACAGTACAACACATTAGATGGCGCGCTTCCAGATCTCATACTACATTATTACACCACTCATCATCCCTCGTGCCGGAAAGCTTAGCGATATCCAGGACCAGATCTAAGATCCCAGCCTTCACTAGGATCATTGGTGGTAACAGTGGTGGCGGCTCCTATTGGAAGGCCTGGGGAAGAGCTCCGTCTTGCAGGCCCTGCGGAACTGTAAAAGGTCCCGCAGGGCCCTGATCTCCTCCGGGAGCTCATTCCTCCGGGAGCTCATATCTCTTGAACACATAAAGCTGTCTTATGCCCAATCAACTCATTGGTCTATCAGGGTTAGTACTGTCTGCTCTAACTGGCAGTGCTCTCCAGGGTCTCAGGCAAGAATCTTTTGCATTATATGCTACCTAATCCTAGTACTGGGAGATGCCAGTGATTGAACCTGGGAGCTTCTGCATGCAAAGCAGTGGTCATTTCCTGAAATATATCTTTATATGCCAGGAATTTACCAAGTCTAGTATCCAATTTAGAGGTCTGGGTCTATTGCAAATTAAACATGTATGATGTAATATTATTTTGTTCATTCTAAACCTGTTTCGTGATAATTAGTCAGTTTTTCTCCTTAGTTCCGTTATTGTATGAAAATGTAAAGAACTTATCCCTGTCTGTTTTCCCAAGGGACTCATAATTTTATGCCCTTTATAAATTCAAAAAAGTGAACATGTTGACATTTTAGTCAAAACATCCGTTTCAAAACAAGACTAAAAATACACCATATTTGAAGAAAAGTTTTGCACTAAATCTGTATTGGTGCATTTGTTTCTTCTTTTTTGCTTTATACCTTATTAAATATTTATTTGAAAACTGATGGAAAACAACTGAGTGAGGTTGGGAGACAGCTATTGATGGCAATGATCCTCATGTTCTGTTCTGCCTCTTTGTGTGAAATTGTGTCGCATGGTACATTTTTTTGTCTTTGTGCTGCCAAAATGCAATATCCTGTGTGTAAGAGCGTAGCTATATAAGATACATGTGTCTTTACTTTTACGTTGCAGTGTTCGGTCTCTTGTGGCCGAGGGCAGAGGTACCGAGATGTTTATTGCTTGTCGAAGGATGGGAAGCATTTGGAAAATGATCTTTGTAAGCATCTGGCTAAACCAAACGTGCAAAAAAAATGTAGAGGTGGCAGGTGCCCAAAGTGGAAAACAGGAGACTGGGGACAGGTAAGATGTGACATCCTGTTTTTGTACCAAGCTCTCTGAGTATTAAACATCTGGTTAGTAGCAGAAGGGTATAGCCCAGGGGAAGCATACGTGCTGGCCAAATAAAAGCTCCCAGGTTCAATCATTACCATCTCTAGAGCAAACACGGATCAGGTAATAGGGCTGGTGAGGACCTCCGCTTGAGGCTCCGGAAAACTGTTGCCAGGCAAAGCAGATAGTACAGAACTAGATGGAACAGCATTGTGATTTGGAATAAGGTTGCTGCATATTTTCACCTACATGTTACTGTTTGTGTTTCTTTTACAGTTTATTGGTGGAAAACTAAAATACGAGTCTTCTGGCACTTTTTAGTATGGCTAACCACCCAGGAAGGCTTATACTTAGTAAAACTCCTTTTCTGGTTTTAGAGCAATAGACTAACACGGCTATCCGGCTGAGTGTTTGTGCATGTCTTTCCTCAGAGAAGTATGGCATCCATATGGCTAGGGCCTCTGATCAGGTTCATATAAGACTGTGTTGCAAATCTTCATTGCATGACCATTTCTAGTCTGACCGCTCTAAACAGTCAAAAAGTAATTGGAGCTAATTCTGGCTCCATTACTCCTTCATTGTAGCATATGAATATTCATACTTTAATAATGGCAGTAACTTGGAATGAATATAACTCCCCTAGGTGTATTTATTTTACAGTCTACCCTTACATCAAAAACTTGATAATCAGATACTATCTTTACCTGAAGGAAAAACTAGGATTTTTACCACATGTGTTACCAAGAAAAGGGCCATATTAAATGCACATACAGGCTACAGTTGTGTACAGTAATTTTTTTAAAAGAAAAATCTTTTGTGTATTTTCTTTTCATAGAGAGATACTCTTACATTCAGGGTCATCTTCCTTCTGAGTAAATAGGTTATTGAAAAGCGAGAAGTAAGTCTCTGAGGGTACATATGCCTGAGGACTTGAAGACGGGTTATGAGAAATTGTTTTGTGAAGTAAAAAGATGTGCATGCTGCGGCCAGACTAGACTTACAGTTCCATAATCCCCTCCAGTCTCTCATTTTTTTCCATACCTGGGTCATCCCAGTTATTATTTGAAAGTTAGGGCCTTTCTAGCTAATATAGTACCCACCTTTTATAATTGTAATTTAGTGAGAGGAGATCACGACCTGTTGTTGCTAGGCAACTGCCTAGGCTGCAGTCAGGTGTTGTTCTGCACATAAGAAACCTGGATTGAGCCGAATAGCTGGGCTTGCTTATCACCTGCTGAGGGAAGAGGTGGCTGCAGTGGGCAGTGGATTACACAGAGCCAGAGTACAGGTGAAGACCTGGCGAAGGCAGAGAGGATAAGGAAGATACACAGAACAGACCGTTATTTGAACACTGACTCCGCTAAGCCAGGAATGTCAGTTGGCAGCTTTTGGTTAGCTGCCAGTGCCTAATAGGATTTTCTCGGCTCCTGTGAGTCAAGTTCTTGGCTGCCCTATTGACTTGGATGAAGGACAGCATGAAAGCAAAAGTGCCTTGAGTCCAGCTTCAGGAAGAATGAAAGCACCTTGGTTTCCTCTTCCAATCTTGAGGAAGATGGTCAGAGCAGAAAGCAGGGGACTTCATTTGGAGTACTGTGTATATGGTTGTGGTTACTGTATACTGTATGCCAATCTAGCAGTTCGAAAGCAAGAAATTGCAAGTAGATAAATAGGTACCATTTTGGTGGGAAGGTAACAGCGTTCTGTGCGCCTTGGTGTTTAGTCATGCTGGCCACATGGCCACGGAAACGTCTTTGGACAGCGCTGGCTCTTTGGCTTTGAAATGGAGATGAGCACCGCAACCCTAGAGTCGGATTCGACTGGCTTTTGAGCAAGGGAAACCTTTACCTTTACCTTACTGTCTCACAAAAAACAGTATTGCAGAGCTGGAAAAAGTGTGGAGGAGGGCAACCAAAACGATTAAGGGGTTTGAGCATCATTCATATGAGGAGAGACTAAAGAGGATGAGACTTGTCAGGTTAGAACAAAAGATAGGTAAGGGAAGACATGATAGTGGGTTATAAAATTATGCATAGGGTGGAGAAAGTAGATAGAGGGAGATTTTTCTCCTCTTCCCGTAATACTAGAACTTGGGGACACCCAGTGAAGTTAATGAACAATAGGTTCAGAAGAACAAAAGGAAATATCTCTTTACTTAAAAAGTAATTACATTTTTGAATTCATTGCTACTGAATGTGGTGATGGCCACAAGAATAGGTGGCTTTAAAAGGCAGTTAGACTGATTCGTGGAAGATAGTCATGGCTACTGGTGATGGTGACTAAAGGGAAGCTCCATCTACAGAGGCAGCAAATCTCTGAATACCAGCACTAAGATGCAGCATCAGGGGAAGGTTTTTGCTTCTGTGCCCTGTCTGTTGGCCCTCCAGGGCAACCGGCTGGCCCCTGTGTGAACCATTATGCTGGACTAAATGGACTGATCCAGCAGAGCTCTTATGTTCAGTTATAACATTGTCCTATACAACAAGGCACAGATAATGTTGAAGTCAGGGAAGGTCCAGCTGTAGTAAGTAGAGCCAGCCTCAGATCTGGGAGACCCTGTTAAAGACACGAAGCTCACAGGATAACCATGGGCTGCTCCCTGAGTGTAACTTACCTCACGTGGTTTGGGGTGGGGGACAGAACACAGAAGGTCAACCATGTACGCTTTTCTCTGCTAATTGGAGCAAAGGCAGGATAAACATGTGATTGATAGGACCTTACCAGCACCACAATAGTCTGGCTTTTGAAGCGAACCAGATCACTTACCAACAGTATATTTTAAAGTGTGTTGAGTTCAGCCTTACTTGAAAATATTATTACATTTCTCCCTAATTTCTCACTTGGTTATAGATTAGAAGTGCAGCTACATTTGTATATCATAGGCAGATTACAGAGTTCAGTTTTTAAAGCCCAAGATCTTGTTCTTCACTATTAAGAGACTGTAGAATAGCATACCATTTCTGGTCAGAGTCTTTGTTGAAGATTTGTGCCGCTTTTTATCTTCTGAAAACAATTTTCGTAGCTAATAAAATCATGCTGGTTAATGCGTAACAGTCTGTCAGTTGCCTGAGCATATATAAAAGCAGACATTTTAAAATTTCTAAAAATTATCTCACATGATTGGGTCCAATTTGAAAAGAAATCCCAGTTAATAAGGTTACAGTGTGATTTGTAGCCTATGACAATATGTTATGACTTCTCAATTAAAGACTACAATTGCATTCCTGTGGCCGGTTGCCTATGCTTAAACCCATTGACACCAATGGAACAAAGCATACATAACTAAGAGTGTGTAGTTGGATATACAAGCATGCCCTCCCCAAATGCAGATGTGAAATTAATCAAAATTTTTTATGTGTATACCTGTGTGCAGGTTCATAACTAGTCTTTGTTAGTAATTATAAGAAGAGCCCTGCTGGATCAGACCATTGACCCATCTAGGCTGCGATCATATGCACAATTAGACCCGACATAGGTGCGAATGCCGGGCAGATGTAAAAGGCGTGATCAGACAACATCTGGGAAGCACCCCGCAGATGTCAGCAACCCGTTCTCCTTCGCCACAGAAGCGAAGTTAAAAGACACCGGGGAAAATCCGGTAGTAAACAGGTTGCGACGGGCCACAGACAGACTTTCCCCTGTCTGATCGCTCCAGCGCACTCTCCTGCCATCGGAATGGTCTGATCAGGCCATCCCGACTCCGTGCCATTGTTTTTCCCCCCTTCTCTGTCTGTGCATCATTGCAAACTCCATAGGGAGCCCTCAGTGCGGAGGTGCGATTCATCGATTCCTCGGTTAAGCCGGTGGGAAACAAACGGCACAAAAGACCCCAACTCACCCACAGTTGCATCTGATCACACACTGATGGGCTGCACCTGCAGCTTCAAAGGGAGGTTTGATCATGCAACTGCGGGTCTATTTCCTCTGGAGGAAATAGCCTCGCTTCCTCTGGAGGAAATAGCCTCGCTTCCCTCCCATTTTATCTGGCGCGTGTGACCATACCCCTAGTCCACTATCCTGTCTCACATAGTGGTCAAGCAGTTATTCAGTCCATGAACAGGCTACTATGAGGGCTTTCCCACAATTTGTTGTCAACTTGTGGAAAACTGATATGTCCTTCATTATATTATAGCGAACAATACCCATTTAGGCCATGTAGAGATCTGACCCATGAAGTGGTATGCTGTTGTGAAAATGGCTTTTTAAATTATTATTTACCAAATAACATATCATATGACACCCACTTAAAACATTTTAAAATCAGCCATCATTACTCCAAGAACACTTCCTTATATAGTCCATCTCAAAAGTCATATAATTTATTATGGCACAAAGCAGTGGCATATTTTGTCTAGCTTTGCTGTAGGAAAGTTAGAGCAACAAGAATTGCCTCATTAGAACGTTATGCTTTTTATGTTAGACTCCATTGTTGGGGAAATATTTTTGTTAGTTGCTGCTAAGTATTTTCTGAAGCCTGTTGAGAAATGACCAGTTAAAAGGAATGTAATAGCACTCTAGTTTATGTGAGTTTCTTGTAAGTCCAGGCACAAGAAGCATGGCCATAAGTTAAGAAAAAAACAAAGACACTGTGTCCGGAGATTACAAGAGGAAAGGAAGTAGAGACATGGTGTACTATAAGACACCTGGGGGAAAGCCTGCAAAAATAATGGTTCATCTTTTATATAGTATTACCAAAGGTAGAGAGGGATGAAGAGACAAAAATCATGAAAGTGAATAAGGCATTACTTAAAAAAAATGGCTCTGTGCCCCTATTTGGCAGCTAGTTTTATGGAAAGGTCACACAGGTAGAAGGTGGTACCATTCTAGGGTTGCCAAATGTTACCTACCTTGCCGGCGGGAGACTCCAGCACGGCTCCTGGTGTGTGCGCGCCACATGCATGTCACAGGGAAGTGACGTTATGACGCCGGGAACGCTGGGGGCGGGGCCACGGCCATACAAGGGAAAACCATAGAGTTTTCTCTTGTAGGCCGTGGCCCCGCCCCCAGCGTTCCCGGCGTCATAACGTCACTTCCCTGTGATGTGCTTGCTGGGGCGGGGTTCCCCCTGGGGCCCGATTCCCCGGCGTCAGGGAACGGGCCTCTGGAGTGGGGGGATTTTTGCCCCCCGGGGGGATTTGGCAGCCCTATACCATTCTCAGAATAAGACATTTTTCATAATTTTTAACCAGTTAGTATGGTATGGTAGTAGTATGTAGGGTTGCCAACTTCCAAGTGGGGCCTGGAACCCTATGTAATTACAACTGATCTCCAGACTACAGAAATCAGTTCTCCTGAAGAAAATGGAGGGTGGATATTATATCCTTCTGAATCCCCCAGCCCTTCCCAGGCTTCACCACCAAATCTCCAGGAATTTCCCAACACGGAGTTGGCAACCCTAATCTTTACTGCACTTTTCTGCTTTCAGGTAAAGGAGTGGTTTACATGAACTGTGAGCTATCTGACATTTATACCTCACCTTTCTCCCCAGTGGGGACCCAAAACAGCTTACATCATTCTCCTCTCCTCCATTGTATTCTCACAACAACCCTGTGAGGTCGGTTAGGATGTGTGTGACTAGCCCAATTGTGTGACTAGCCCAATGTCACCTTGCACATTTCCATAGTCAAGTGAGTAGAGAGCCAGTTTGGTGTAGTGGTTAAGTGCGCGGACTCTAAACTGGGAGAATCGGGTTTGATTCCCCACTCCTCCACTTGCAGTTGCTGGATGACCTTGGGCAAGCCATAGTTCTGTCAGAGCTGTTCTTGAAAGAGCTCTCAGCCCCACCTACCTCACAGGGTGTCTGTCATGGGGAGGGGAAGGGAAAGGAGTTTGTAAGACTCCGAGTGAAGGGTGGGGTATAAATCCAATCTCTTCTTCTTCTGTTTGGACCTGTTTTTCCCAGATCCTAGTGTAAAGCTCAAACCACTACACCACATTGGCTCTCAGCCACACATCTGAATCCCTCTTGCCAGAAAAAGCCTTGGACATAGCCATGATGTGTTCTAACATCTGTCTTGAAGGAGCTATTACTATCTTCCTAGCAGTACTAATAGGGATATTTGATTTCACTTCAGCTACAGTGTATCACTGTATATTATCACAGCAAATGTAAAACACTTGTAAATCACAAACGAGGGCTGAAATCCCTTTCAAAATACACCGCAGTTTAGTGTTTCATATACATCCCTCAGTCTTTGAACCTACTACTCCATTATCCCATGAGAATAAACAAGTGTTATTAATCACAGGGGAAAGCACCACACCATATGGGAAACATTTGCATCACCCTCCACAGAAATCTAGCTGCTCCACTTTTCCAAGTTACACAAAACTAGCCTTTCATAAATATTTATAACCTGAGGAATGTCCATAGTCAGCTGTTCTTGGAGTCTGTTCGCTTTACGGAGCACACAGTCGATAAAAGCTGCAGCGCAGGAGAAATCCTGTTTTAACTTGTTTGGGTAAATGATCTTTTTCCAAAACAAAAATACACACACAATACAAATTATGAATGTAAGAAGATGAAATAAAAGTGTGATTTGCAAAAAAACAACAACAACCCCTAATTATTGCCCTGACCTGGATAGCCCAGGCTAGCCCAGTCTCATCAGGCCTTGGAAGCTAAGCAGGGTCGGCCCTGGCCAGTATTTGGATGGGAGACCTCCAAGGAATACCAGGGTTGTGACACAGAGGCAGGCCATGGCAAACCACCTCTGAACGTCTCTTGCCTTGAAAACCCTATGGGTTTGCCATAAGTCGGCCCTGACTTGACGGCACTTTCCACTGCCACCATCAGGAATTTGCAATGAAAACCAAAAAAAAACTTGCTCTGATAAATGTGATGACATTATGGAATTTATGGACTTGTTGCTAATTGCTCCCACTGTCCCAAGAGCTGTCAAAAAATACTTGCAGATGGCAGAATGCTATCCCCGGTATCCATGTTTCAAATGCACTATAACTTCAAGAACGTTTATAGATATTACATTAATAGATTATAAATTGATGCTTAATAGCTCCCGCATTAACAAGGCCTATCAAACGATTGCCTTCAGTCTTGCTAAATGTCAGCTAAAATACGTTGCACCATCTTGACTTTTAAACCTTTCATCTGTAAAAGTAATTATCCTCTTCTACACGTGCTCAAGCGCCTTTTAAGATGTACTGATGAGCCATATATCATCTGCTGTCACATGAGGGCAGCAATCCTATGCACTCTTACTAGGAATTAAATGCCGTTGAACTGGAGAGGACCTTGTTTATGCATAACAATTGTATATAATTGGGCTGCATGTGTCCTTTTGGTATGTTGTTGACAAATCTGCGGCCCATTACCCATGAATAAATGACCTCAGTGGGACTTACATGTAAGTGTGTTCTGGACTGCGACCATTATCACTATCAAGCTCTACTTAATTGTTTTAATTAGGCTGTTAAAACAAGGATCTCTAGACAAATATTGTTGGGGTTTGTCTGTTCTTAGTTTGGACCAATGTTCAGCCTGGCTTCACTGCGATTAGCGTTAGGCAGAATATGTTCAAATCATAATAAAACCAGGAGTCACATGAAAAAAGGACAGAAAGAAGACAGATTGCTAGCTAGAGAATTGGCCACCCACCGATTACTGTAGAGGGTGCAGAAAACCCTGTTCCCTCCCGTGGGGAGGCAGGAGGCAGAATGCCCAGAAACCTCATAAGGCAGTGATCCCATTGGTTTACCTGTGGGAACCTTTGAGGAACAAGCCTTTGACAATCTATAGGTGCAGCAACATCTGTCCAGCCTTTTGTTGCTTCTGAACATCCCCAATTTGATGGCTTTCTTCCTCTCCCCCCCCCCAAGCATTCAGGAAGCTCATAATCCCATTAAGAGCCTTATGCAAGGGGCCATGACTTGTCACTTACCTCGAAGCATGAACATTTTGCTCTTTTGAGAGGTTAAGCTGGATGGTATTTATATACGTGAGGAGTTTTGTACACATAGCTGTACCTTGAATAATTCTGCTAGGATCCCAACAGCTGGAAGCACTTTATGGATGCAAAATAATCCTCTGTGTCCTGAAGAACTTTTTTTTTTGCCATCAAGTCCCAGCTGATTTAGAGCAACCCTTGTGGGGTTTTCAAGGCAAGAGGCATTCAGAGGTGGTTTGCCATTGTCTGGCCCTGCCTCGCAACACTGGGTCTCTCATCCATCTACTAACCAGGGCCCAGCCTGCTTAGTTTCTGAAGATTGGGCTAACCTGGGTTATCCAGGTCCGGGCATCCTGCAGAATATTTCCCTTGGGGGGAAAGCGGGTGATTCTGTGGCTCCAAAGCAAAGCCTGCCGCACCAAGAGGCAGATCAGGGTGGCTTTCTCAGTCAGTAGGTTTCAGGCACCAGTAAAGATAGTCCATTGTCAGTTGCTTCATTTTCTTACACTAAGCTTTAGAAATATAGTTGTGGTTACACTCAGACCTGCACAGTGTTATGATCTAGGTTTATAAAACCGATTCTGAGTGTGTTAAGCTGATGGAAAGGGGTGAAACCAAAAAAATGGCTCAAGTGGAATAACTGGTAACCAAATATAAAAATTTGGGTGCATCCCAGTTTTGGGGAGAGCTAAGCATGCACCAGGTTTGCATTTTCTACCTCAGACATAAAAGCCCTGCTCAAAACTGCTGGTAGGTAGCATTGCTGAATTGCCTGCAGAAAGCAGTGGGGACCTTTCTTAGAATTCTCTCTGCCTTTCCAAATACTAGAGATATTTTTACCTACCATAAAAAAAATAGATATTTGACACTTACTTTTTGTCCTTCATCAGTGCTCGGTGTCCTGTGGGAGAGGCGTTCAGCAGAGAAGCGTCTACTGCCATCTGGGCAGTCACAAAACAGTTAGGGAAACCGAATGTGCCCAGCTCAAGAATGCCAAATGACTGAATGTACCATCTACAAATGGGAAACAGAAGACTGGCAAGAGGTACGTAGATAAGAGTGTGTGTCTGGAAGCACAGCTTACACTAAAGTATATTAGAGAGAAAGTGCTCCTGATATTCTTTGCTATTGTATTACCTGAATTAGGGCATTTCAGTTGGCAGGATGGCATACAGGGTGGACTCATGGCCAGGGACAAGTGCCAGTTAGATCATCGGAATGGTTGTTCAGGCAAATGCTCAGGATTAAGTTCTTAAAGAAACCCAAGGATGCATCCAAAAACCTATTAAAGTTGGCGACCTGATCCACAAATCAAAACAGGAAGCTTATCTTTTTCAGCAGGCAAAATAACTGTGTGTGTGTTTTTTAATGGGTGCAGTGTTTGATCAATGAATGAAGTGGGCAGCATAAGCAGTACTCATAGCTACTGTCATCTGCAGAAAAAATGATTACCACTTTTTCTTCAGTGTAATCCACTTATTATTAACCATGTACCTAATCAGTAAAGGCAAATTTGTTGTAACATGTTTACATGAGTTATAGAAAACTCATAAAAACTTGCATTCTGCAAGAACAATTGTATTTCAAAAAGATCCTTTCTGGGAAGCAACGTGCAGTTTTGTGCAGGAAACGTTTGATAGTGAATAGTGATGTATATACAACAAATAAGTCCCACCCGTTGTCAAGATTCTGTCATAACATATACAAAAAATCTAATGTGTGGTGTGCGGGTATTGAGACTGACCATGTTTAGCAAGTGGCATTAAGGCAACAGACTCCACCCCTGATGTATATGTGTTCACTTGAAGGGGTGTAGAGATGTCCTCGTCTTCATTTACGTTAGAAGGAGCAGGAAAGGGCTCTCTCACAGTAATCAAGGACCCTGCATTTTCATATGCAGATTTTGTCAGGCTTCTCACAATCTATTGGCATATTCTTACAAGAATTTGACACTCCCTTAAAGCAAACATGGGAATATTGGGGGCAGACTTTGCTGTGGGATTTGTCACCCAAATGCCACTCCCCTTCCTATATACATTAGTTCTCATGGATAGGTTACATAAAAAGGTTGTGTAGTTATAAAATGTAGTTACACGTAGGTAAGGGGAGGGACAAACAAAGGTCATTCTCAAAACCAGTGTTGTTTAAATAGTTCTGTTGACACCCTTTTTTAAAAAAGAAAAAACATGTTTCTAAAGCCTGCTGTATATGGTTCTGGTTAGAAAGAGATAATGCGAAATAACAAGACATCCAACAGTTCTCAGCATTGTGGTTTCACAAGGTCTGGCATGATTAATATTGATCTCCAGAGTCAAGGTTTCACAGCAAATTAGTCAGCAGCAGCTAATTTAGGGAAGGAGGCTGTGGGAAGAAGGGAACACTCCTGTTCGGCTCTCAATCTGTTGTCTGCCCATTGTGTGTTTTGTAAACTTTTCCTCAGACAGGTCAGACTTGTGTGTCTCACGTCTCTCTGTGTGTGTCTTTATTGAAACGGGGCCCGTTCCAGTCGGGGCCAGAATTGGGTGTATACATGTTGGTATGTGGTAGGTGTGTGGTGGTTCTAGTTTGATGTATTGTATATCTCAAAATAAGCAACAGATTTAAAAGTATACGTTTGTAAGTATGAACCTCCAAACTCATAATATAGTTTTGAACTGAGGCTGTTGGATTCTTTACCTGATGCCTCCCCACGCCACCACCGCCATTTAAGTTTGTGAAGGCTACAACATCATGCTTAGCATGTTGGACATTGTCTTGTGACCATCCACTTTTTTATCACTTTTGCTTGATGAGCTTCGATGTTAAGGGAGGGGCGCGAAACATAAAAAGCAAACATAGTGCCTGGCTCTCCAAATTCCAAGCGCAACTCACAGACAGCAGAAAGAATGCCCAAGGCTGAGGCAGTAGCCTCCTCTTTTTAATCATCTCTCAGGCAATGATCTTGCCCTTGACTTGCCTCAACATGTTGCATTAATGCAATCAGAAGCCCCCAGCATAACACACACACACCCAGCATATTGTGGACCTAGGGGATAATTTTGAAATTTGCTTTCTGCTCGCTTAAAATCCAGAGAAACAGCAGTTACATATAAAGATATATGAGGATTAATAGAAACCCTCAGGAAACATATATTAATTCAACGGTTGTAAAACATCATGACTCAAGCAGTGCTACAGTAACGTACACCAGCTCAGAATCCTCTTTCTGTAGAAAGTAAGGAACAAAAAAAAAAAAGATTTGACTTTGCATTGTCGGTCTTCAGCAGAGGTATTGTAGGAAACACACTGTAAATGCAACACATCAAAACTAATTCAGATAATTCATTTACAAGCCCTTTTTCAAAAAGTAAGTCATCAAATAGCATCTGTTTGCTGAACTTACCAAATTGGAGTAATTAGCTCGCAAAGCCACGGCTCCTGCCCTGCCTTTCCCTCTCTTTCTTTCTCTCTGGCTGTTCCTCACCATTTTTTGCTTTAACTTTCTACAACTGGAAAGCATTAGATACCCCTCCCCCCCACACACACACACATTGCCAACCCTTTTGTGGGAGGTGAATGTTTGATGGGTCACGCTGGTTTTCTAAAGCTTTCCAGGCTCCCCCTATGCTGGGTGTGTGTGTGTGTGTGTGTACACACACACATACACTCTCCCTCTCTCTCTAAATCTCTAACATGTGATAGAACAGAGTGCAAGGAATGTCTTTTTAAAATTGTTTTTAAAGCCTGATTATCTTCTTCCCCATAAATAATCATTAATTGAATGACGGTCCAGACTTTTGAATTCTTGGTCCTTTATAGATATAGATAAGACCGCCGTTGGGGGGGGGGGTTGGCTGATGGCCCGTAAATGGGGGGGAGGACCCTACCTTGCTTGCAAATAAATGAGTTTGCATGTAATTTATTAAGTACAGAGTGAATTAAGCCAGCGGGTAGTAAATCCAAAGTGACACAAAAGGTCTGTTGGAACTAGGGTTATGTTCTCATTAGTGCCTAAATTTAAATGGCTGTCTCTTCCTGATTTAGTTTTCCCTGCTCTTGTTCACAGGCCTTGTAGAATTCAGATGTGCTTATTTTGTTTTATTTCTGTATGCGACTGCACTTGAAGATGGTCTGGAAACTGCATTTATTCCAAAGTTTCCTTTCCATGGAGACTCCTTTTTCAATGGGAGAAGTCTTCTGTTGTTAATAGGGTGTTCCTGTAGGAACCACATCTTGCCTGGACTAAAAGAGAAGAAGAAGAGATTGGATTTATACCCCACCCTTCACTACCTGAAGGAGAGCAGTTTACAATCTCCTTTCCCTTCCCTCCCCACAGCAGACACCCTGTGAGTTGGTGGGGCTGAGAGCTCTTTTGAGAACTGCTCTTGAGAGAACAGCTCTGAGACTGACCCAAAGTCACACCAGCAGCTGCATATGGAGGCGTGAGGAATCAAACCCAGTTCTCCCAGATTAGAGTCCGCACTCCTAACCACTGTACCAAACTGGCACCAAAGAGTTTTACTGGCTGTTTGTGTATGTCACCAGACTCAATCCAAGGTGCTGCTCTTCACTTTTAAAGCCTTAAACTACTTAGATATCATTTTGAAATGTAGCCAGATCCCCTGATGGAAACGGGAGTCCCCCGCCACCAGGTCTTGCCCCCACCCAGCTGCCAGTCAGCTGGCTGTCATGAGATTTACCAGTAGAGAAAGAAAGGGACAGGCCATGGTGCTGGCATCACACAGGAAGTGACATCACACTATCAACTTCTGGGCAACGCTCTGGCATTTGGGCAAAAACTGTGTGGTAGAAGCCAGTTTTACCATAGAGTTTTTGCCCAATCACCCAGATGTCACTGGTGTGATGACATCCCTTCCTGTGCGGTGCTGGCAACATGGCTTGGGCCTTTCTCCTGGTGAATCCCCCCCCCCCCAATTCCCTGCCAGTTGCCAGGAGGACCCTGGCAACCCTAACCATGCTCTGGGTTACTGGAAATGTGATCAGCTATGGCTTGAAGTAGAAGGATAGTGGGGAAAATGTTTGTGGAATTTCTCACACTGAAGTGAGGCCCAACCAGCTGCATCACTGGAAAGCTTCTGGTGAATGGCAAAACCAAGGCTGATTTCGCACTAGAGCTGCCTCGATGTTGCGCTGCTGTTTGCCCCAATACTATTGGTCAATTTCACACCCAAAGCTGCGGGGGTGCATTTTGACTCGCAGCTTCGCCCGATTTCCCCCACAGTTTCGTGATCCTGTTTTTTTGAGGATCATGAAACTGCGGAGGAAATCAGGCGAAGACGTGGGTCAAATGCAGCCCCGCTGCTTCGGGTGTGAAATTGACCAATAGTATCGGGGCAAATGGCGGCGCAATATCGAGGCAGCCCTAGTGCGAAATCAGCCCAAGTGAATCTTGGAGAGAAAATCCAAATCATATGAACACTGCAGCTAAAATTCAATTATCCCATTGCAGTGATCCCTGTTTTTCTCTCTCTAAAGGAAAGTAAAACAGTGCTGCTACCAAAAGCACTGGTCTCCCAAGCTCAGGCTGGGAATTCTGCAATTGAAGCAAGCAGCTACTAAATAACACCTTCATAATTTCTTTGGTCCTACGGATTTTTCACCCAGCTCAGTATAGTTAAGAAACAGCTTGTGAGTAAGCATCAGTCATTTTCATTAGATAGTGCTTTGTACTTTCTGCCTCTAGAAATCAGAAAACCCACACTGACTAGGATGTACATTCATTTTAAATACAGCTCATTTCCAGTCTCTGTACTACATTCCAGGCTAAAGGATACTGTGGGGGGAAAGTCCTGGAGGTCACAAGGAAGAAGGAAATCTCTTCTATCTGCATTTTGCTTGAAGTCTGGCAAATTCCTGCATCCTATCTCATTTCTATAATCCCCTCAGATTTGGCTCTGACAGCTAATATAGTACAGTACACTTGGGTAAAGCTGCATTGCCCAGCTAGCTAAATATCATAATTAATAATAATTACAAACTATCATTTCATAGCATAATTTAGCGATCATTGAAAGCCCAGAGGTGCTAACTTGGTTAAACACAGTTGTGATGCAGACAGTGAGACTGTGGCATTTGAATATCCCATCTGTGTCTGTAATAGGGGTGTGCAAAAAAGTTCAGTATTTTTCCGATTCAGGTCTATTGGACACCTAAAATATTGGTATTCCCAAATCCCAGTATTAGTATTTTATCGTTTCAGGTAAATATTTGAGAAACCTGAATGTATTCATCTCCATTCTACCTTATGGGTACCATCCCCATAGGGTATAATGGAGTTCAGAAGGCACAATGTGATGAATTCAGAAGGCATTTAAACCTATTCTGAACTTCACCTGTGGGGCAGGCTCACCCACCCCGCTGTTAGGCTGACATGGCTGGAAGTAGATTTATCGATCCATTTTGACCCCCTCGCCCATTTCCAAGTGAGAGGGACAGAAGGGCTTTTAGCCATTTAATCCTGACAGGGGGGCGGGCTCACCCACCCCCTGTTTGGCTGACATGGCTGGAAGCAGATTCATTGATCTCTTTCACTCCTGCCCCCTGCTTCCAAGCAGGGGAGAGAGAAAGGGATCAATTAAATGGCTTTTAGCCATTTGAACTTAACAGCAGGGCAGATGAGCCCACCACGCTTTTAGACTAGCATGGCTGGAAGCCAATTCATCGATCCCTTTTGCTCCCCCCTGCAAAAGGGATCAATGAAATGGCTTTTAGCCATTTAAACCTAACAGTGGGGAGGGTGAGCATGCCCCACTGTTAGGCTGGCATGACTGGAAAGAAATAGAAAACACTGTGCAGAAGTCAACTACTGTATATACCCCATAAAGATGCTTTGAAAATACTAAATTGGTCTCATCTTTCAGTTACAGCAATCAAACTATTTTTGAACGGTGCATATAGCCAAATATTTTAAAGCAAATTTATTAGGTATGTACAAGTAGGTGACTTCTGCATTGTGTTTTATGTTTCTTTTTTGCCTTTATACACTGTGGTCCTGTTGTGTTTGTTATTACTCTGACATGGCTGAAAGCCAATTCATCAATCCCTTTCACTCCCCACCCCGGCTTTTAGCCATTTAAACCTAACAGCGGGGCAAAAATGCTTGACTAGCAGAGTTGTGCCTACTGGTGTGCAATGAAAAAATATTCAGTAATATTCGGATTTGGGGTTTAAAAACTGGAATACATTCAGAATACCAATATCAGTATTGTATTGGTATTCGGGAATTCTCAGGAATCCCAAATATATTCAGCTTCATTATACCCTATGGGGCCATTGTAGTCAATGGCAAATCTCCTAGGGTATATTCAGTGGGATGGGGGGGGGATGGGGGACCAAATTTGCAGTGTAGATGCTGAAGCCTCTCCACAAAAGAATCTCCAAGTTTCAACAAGATTGGACCAAGGGGTCCAATTCTATGGGCACTCAAAGAGGGTGCCCCCATACTCCATTGTTTCCAATGGGGAGGGAATAGCAAGGCAGTATAAGCCTTGCAGAATGTCCCAGAAAATCCCTGCAGTTGAAAGTGGGGGGGGGGGCATTTTTGCAAGACCAGCAGCAGAACCAGTGCCACTGTGGCAGTGATAAAACCTTACAGGACTAAGGTCAGATTTGAGAATCTCTAAAGTGGGGGGGGGGACATTTCTGCAAGGAAAGCAGAACCAGTGCAATGTACTAGTGCCCAGCAGCAGAACCCAGTGCCAATGTGGCAGCAACTGGCTCTGCTGTCCTTGGAGAAATGCCGCCCTCAGTTTCTACTTCAGAGAGCCATTTTGGTGTAGTGGTTAGGACCACAGACTCTGATCTGGGAGAACCAGGTTTGATTCCCCACTCTTGCACATGCAGCTGCTGGTGTGACCTTGGGTCAGTTACAAGTTTTTCAGAGCTGTTCTCTCATGAGCAGTTCTCAAAAGAGTTCTCTCAGCCCCACCTACCTCACAGGGTGTCTGTTGTGGGGAGGAGAAGGGAAAGGAAATTGTAAGCCACTCTGAGACTCCTTCAGGTAGTGAAGGGCGGGGTATAAATCCAATCTCCTCCTCCTCCTCTTCCTCCTCCTCCTCCTCTTCTTCTAGATTTGCCATTGACTATATTGACCCCAGAAGGTATAATGGATAGCCAAGTAGTAATCGGGAATCTCTATTTGGCTACTGAATAGGTGCTCTGATTTGGTATTTGGATGAATGAATACCTCAGTAATGCTGCTAAGGCAATAATCAGGTATTTATTTGGCTCGGTATATACCGAATGCAGACCCCTATTCGTGCTATGGCGGCACAACTCTGCAAGTGAAGCATTTAAACTTAAAATCCCTTTAAACATGCTGTGTGTGAGGAACCCAGAAGCAGCGTAAGTTCATCCGGAAGGTGGGTGAACTTGTGCCGCTTTGGTGAGTGAAGCTGAGCCCAAATAAAACCCAAATAAATATCAGTTTTTATTCGGGCTCAGCTAGATCAGGTATTTATTTGACTCAGTATATATGAGCTCTAGTCTGTAATTGGAATTTGACATTGGTAGTTTTTCCCTAAAAAGTAGCCACAGGGAGACTAGATATAGATCTGGGCTGGACACTAGTTAAGGGGTTAAGGGGTATATAAACTCTTTCTCTTCCCTTCCCCCCACTAAAAATGCCCTTCTCTGGCATTACTTCAAGTGGTTGATAGGGGGGAAAACAGACATATTATGGGTATCAGTCTTTTTTCCCTATGAAACTTAAAGAAGGCATGAGGACGGAGGACCATTTCCAGTTGTCCTATGCAGGAGCCATAATCCAGATCAGGGGTCTTTTCTCCCCATCAGTTACATCACATTTAATTTGTCCCTTAAGTAAGGAAACATTTTGTGAAAGTGTCCTCAATCATATCTATATTTATGTGGAAGTAAGCACCACTGAATTCAGTTGCCCTTACACTCTAGGAAGTGTATACGGGATTTCAACCTGTCAGCTGAAATCCTGAAGAATGTGATAATTATTTGTTACAATTTGTGCTGCTGGTCACACTTTAAAACTTAGGTGATAGGGGAATGCATCTTAATATAAAAATATACAGTAATAATAACCCCATTTGCTTACTGGGTAACTGTATGCTTCAGTTAGCCTTCATTTAGTTGTCTCTAAGTCAGTTTTCTATCCCCCTACCCCATGATTTCAGTATAAATTCCCATCCTAATTCTGGTCCAGAGGTAGATAAATTGACATTTTAAAAATAAACTGCAGGTGTAGAGAAGCATCTCTCTCTCAAAAGGATCATCTGTCCCATCATCAACCCTTTTCTTTCATTCCTCTACCTACATAAGTGGCACCAGATGGCCTCCAACCACTCTCTTTGTCTTTACAGTGCAGCAAAACATGTGGGGAAGGGTCCAGGTACCGCAAAGTGATCTGCGTGGATCAAAACAGACAAGAAGTGGATGGGCTTCACTGTGATCCAAGCAAGAGGCCGCCTGATGTTGAGAGTTGCAACTTGCCACCATGCGAGTACATCTGGATTACAGGAGATTGGTCAGAGGTATGTGTCTCCTAGAGAAGAGGAAAGTTAGGCTTTGGACTTAATGGGGGGGGGATTCTAAACGATGCACTCCAGGTTCAAGGGATAAAGTGTGCTAATCAGTTGATTTATACAGTGCTTCCTCTTACTTTCTTGGAGCAAATCGTTTGTTGGTGTGGATTTCCTTCTTTGTAAGTAAATGAACTTTTGGTAGGGGAATGTAACTTGAGGGGAACAGAAAGAGAAGTAGATGAAAGGCAGTGGCAAGCAGGCTCCCAGTTAGACCATGACAGGAAGGAATTCTGTAGTTGTGGAGCAGCTATTGAAAATGCCTCTGTCCATTCCCTTGCTTTTCAAATTTGGCTCATAGACTGTTACCAATGTTAACTTCTGAACTGAGGCACAGGCTGGGAGACAGTCTGTGGAATCTACAGCCCAAGCCAAATGGGCCTATATAAGTCAAACTGGATCTTTTTCCTACATTCATGAGGATTTGTTAGAATGCATTTAAAAGCAACATAAAACCGAGTATCACAAGTTTCTAAAACCTGAAACATAACTGCAGGCTAATAAGACAGACCCACTGTCAAAGACCCTCCATAACTAAATTTCATTAAAGATCCCCCTAAGAATGGCCATTTTCAACAACTGGCGGGATACCTGTAGACTGTGATACCACGACTCTGAAATTGCATCCCACTGAAACTGCTTTCAGCAATTCCTGCATCATGGTATCAGGGTACAAAAGGGCCTCTCTTGGAGCCAGACTAAGTAGGAGTACTGACTTGGTGGTCTTTGCCCAGGCAAGTCTACACAGGAGAAAATGCTGTAGTCCCACACGTTTCAGGGCTTGAAGGGATGCAACCACCCCTTTTAACCACCCAGCTAACTGCCAGGCAATGTAAATTGAAAAAAACAGGAATAGGATGCTCCTGGCTGCTTATGCTTGACAATCTGGCAGTCCCTCCGAAAGGCAAAACGGTCCCAGAAGTAACAAGTAAATCAAGAAATACTGGGGTTTTTTTAAATGGATATAGAAGAAGAGGAGGAGGAAGAGGAGGAGATTGGATTTATATCCTGCCCTTCACTACCCAAAGATGTCTCAGAGCGGCTTACAAACTCCTTTCCCTCCCCCTCCCCACAACAGACATCCTGTGAGGTAGGTGGGACTGAGAGAGCTCTTGACATACTGCTCTTTTTCAAGAACAGCTCTTATCAGAACTATGGCTTGCCCAAGGTCATTCAGCCAGGTGCAAGTGGAGGAGTGGGGAATCAAACCCGTTTCTCCCAGATTAGAGTCCACGCACTTAACCACTACACCAAACTGAATTTGGTTTGAGTTACACTCAAAAGCAGTAGTTCACAATAGTTAAGCATTCATGTATTGAAAATAGCTGAACAATCCTAAGCAAAGTTACAGGCTCTCTTTTAGAGAGCCAGTTTGGTGTAGTGGTTAGGAGCATGGACTTTATTCTGGGAGAACCGGGTTTGATTCCCCACTCCTCCACATGCTGGTGTGACCTTGAGTCAGTCACAGTTCTGTCAGAACTGTTCTCGAAAGAGCTCTCTCAGCTCCACCTACCTCACAGAGTGTTCGTTGTGGGGAGGGGAAGAGAACAGAGTTTGTAAGCCACTGAGACTCGGAGTGAAGGGCAGGGTATAAATCCAACTTCTTCTCTTACACTCCTAGAAGCATGTAACTCTGCTTCGAATTGCACTGGAATTGTAAATACTAAAACTATGCAAGAGTTCAGTATGACCATGGAAAAATAAAGTGACCAATTGGTAGGCACCTGCCACCCTTCCCATTCTGCTATCCGCTTTCACCCTTTCCCTGTCTCTGGACAGATCTGCATTGTACTCAGTATTATGCAACCAAGAAAGCTGCCACTCAAATGGAGGTGCCCATGTATGCGGCACTTGGGAAGGGAGCTGATGGAAAGGGTTGCAGTAACACTGCATGCATTGTGCATATGTGTGGTTGGGATTGGTCCAGCTATTCTGGAAATTAAAAAGAACAAGCAAACAATAACAACCTCAAACTAAAATCAACTAGTTGCCGACTAAAAATATCCTTTTCTCTGGGTAAATATGAGGCTCAGATTCGTGCCTTTTGAGCAAACTTGATTTGGCAGCTCTGTCCCACAACATGGAGCATACTCGTCTAGAGAAATGGACTACTTTCCATTGTCGCCAGAGCCGAGCATAGAAAGAAACAGGCTGATCCAGGCCTGCTTCTTCTGCATCGTATGAAGGAGCATTTCACACCTGAAAGAGCTGCAATGAGAAATGAGAGCGCTTTTGCTGACCTAGCAAAACAGGGGAAATTAAAGAGCAGAGTGGAGCTGAATCACAAACAGAAAATGCTTGGGGATATATGGTAGCAAAAAAAGAACTGAGAAGAGCTAGGTGAATGTTTGAAATGTATATGGGTTCTCTCACTTTCTTTATACCGCAGTTCTGGATTACAGGCTGTGCTGTGGGCCTTAAATATGGAGGAGGGGCAGCTAGCTAAGTTTCTGTACTAATTACTGATCTAAATAATGCGGCTAGAATTCCCAAAATAAATTGTACCCGGAAGGTGGACTTTTATGCATAATGTTTCTTTATCCTTCTAAATAATTCTTATTGTAAATTTTGGGGCATTTGGTGAGTATAAATAGTTGTGATAGGGCAGGAAATGGGGTAGCAAGACGGAAGAAATAAATGAGAAAATGACATAGAGATAGGAAGATAAAAGAGTCTATTAGGGAGGCATTTAAAGACACTGTTGTCTGGCCTGGCCTTTGGACTTGCCCTTCCGTCAGTTTCTGGTCCTTTACCAGAGACTCTGGCAAAGGCAAAGTTACAAAAGCTGTCTGATTCAGTTTGAATATCTCCATTCTGATGTTGTTTCTTCTTTGTGAGAAATGAACCCATCAGTCTTTATTTTCATGCTGATTTCTCTGTCCTTGGTCCTCATTTTTTCCAATACAATCAATGTATTTTCCATTATTTTTGCATCAGTTATGTCTAAATTGCTTGTAATGTATTAATGGCATAAAATGGTATAAAAACGGGGTAAAAGAAACAAAAGAAAACAAAATCATCTATGACAGAAAAACAAATAATGACAACATAGGACAAGAAAATGACCAGATCAACCCATTGCTACCAAAGACTTAAAAGAAAGTTAATCTATAACCTATTCTTTTCTTGAGGTCATCACAATTCAATAATTACAGTCCATGGGATGTTGCCATTCACGTTAAGTTGTGTGGTTCTACAGACTCATATTTCTAGTCATTGGTATTGAAAAAGAGAGATTCATATAAAGGGAAAGAAATTTCCTGTAGGTTGCAAATGTACCTTTATTCCCTTCTTCTACAACCATTTTATGTTACACACTTACTTCGGTGAAGGTTGTTTCCAGATTGCTGTGTGCAGCCAATACTCCCTGATTTTATGCTGTCAGGAAACCATAGCATATCTGATCCAACAATAACTTGCAATATATTCCTCACAATGGGAGTGTGGGGAAATAAACTCCCTTAAATGGCACCACACAATCATTTCCCCCTTGCCATGTAAAAGGAGAGTGTATGCACAGCCATAGATTATAACAGCAGTGGGTATAGTTAGCGAGTATATGTAAAATATGTAAAATAAAAGAAAATAAGGAGCTGCGGTGGCTCAAGTGGTTAAGACGCTGAACTGCAGGCTGTGGAAGGTCAGTAGTTCAGCAGTTCGAGATCCGGGTGCCGCATGATGGAGTGAGCTCCCATCTCCAGTTCCAGCTCCTGCCATCCTAGCAGTTTGAAAGCAAGAAATTGCAAGTAGATAAATAGGTACCACTTCGGTGGGAAGGTAACAGCGTTCCGTGCACCTTGGTGTTTAGTCATGCCGGCCACATGACCACGGAAATGTCTTCGGACAGCGCTGGCTCTTCGGCTTTGAAATGGAGATGAGCACCGCCAGGGCTCTTTTTGTAGAAAAAGCCCAGCAGGAACTCATTAGCATAATAGGCCACACCCAACAGCAGAAACTCATTAGCATATTGGGCCACACCCCTGACAGCACAGCTCATTAGCACATTAGGCCACACCCCCATGTTACCAGAAGTGTGGTTATCCAGCCACACCCACCTTTTGCTTGTTATTCTGTTTACCTTGTTTGTTGTCAAAACCCAGGGCTTTTTTGTAGCAGGAACTCCTTTGCATGTTAGGCCACACACCCCTAATGTAGCCAATCCTAATGAGTTTCTGCACATTCCTGCCCAAAAATAGCCCTGAGCACCGCAACCCTAGAGTCGGATTCGACTGGCTTTCGAGCAAGGGAACCTTTACCTTTACCTTATATGTAAAATGGAGGAGAGGAGAATGATGTAAGCCACTTTTGGACCTGATTGGGGAGAAAGGTGGGGTATAAATGGAGTATATAAATAAACTAATAAATGGTTAGTGCTCTGCATCTTCCATGAGATAAAAACATGGAGCATTGCATTTCGGAATGCCATATTCCAAACAAACAAGTGCATGTTGGCTTGCTCAGGTTTCTAGTTGCCTTGTTTGTGGGAAATGATGGTAAAAAACAGGTAGTCAACCCATTTTTGCAGTCTATAGCTTAGGGATGCCAGCCTCCAAGTGACCAAACTTGCTTAATGTAAGAGCCACATAGAATAAACATCAGATGTTTGAGAGCCACAAGACATGAACAAATACTACACATTTTTACTGGGAAATATGCAGATTTGCTTTTTATTAACATTAAATGAGACTGTCAAAAATAATAACAAAAACAGTAAAAGCAGATATTGATAAAGATATTTAGTTGTCCAATGACATTTGTTTGCTAATGATATTTAGCTTCCCCAGCCACCCTGCCAGGAGCCACACAATATATGTGAAAGAGCCTCATGTGGCTCCCAAGCCACAGTTTGGCCACCCCTGGTTTAGAGGATGGATTCTATAGTACTGTGCCCCACTGAGGCTCCTGTTATTCCCAGGCTCCACCTTCAAATCTCCAGAAGTTCCCCCCTACCCCCGCCAGCAACCAGGAGAGACCTGGCAACCCTTCTATAGCTGCTTAAGTGTTTTACTTTAAATCAGCATACCAATGGCTGAGTTCAGACTGGCTGTTTGAAGCGGGAGGGAGTCGTGGCAAAAAAGACCCAGAACAAACTGTTGCGGGTTTTCCCGGTCACACTGCACCGACTGATGCCGGAGCATACCGGGGAGGAGGCGCAATGGAGTGTTCACATCGTTGGCCCAGAGGCTGTAAGCGGCTTTTTCTGGTAATCCGGTTATGTGCACTTATGCACTCATGTGCATAAGCGCATCCCTACCAGATTACAGCTTTTCACATTTACAGTTCCGGGAAGCAGGAGGGACGCGGAATAATCGCGCTTTCCAGGGTTTGATACCACTTTCACCTGGTATCTTTTAAACTCGAGAGGGAAGCATTACAAGACGGGTTGAGTATGGCTGGGGAATGCCTGACAGATGTGCCTGTGTGAACGGCCCCTTTAATCAATTTGTGAAACCTTTCTGTCTCATGCAGCGTGCCTATATCGGGGCAAACTGCCTGTCTGAACTTGGCCAATGTTTTGGTCAATGAGGCTTTTGGTTTGGCATTTCATTTCTTTGTGCCGTGAAAAGTGTTTTGAACATTGAGATGCTGGAATGAAATCTGGTGTACACATTTAAGGCACAGCTCTATGAGGCATTTTTGAACCCTGCTCAGCACCTGCTGCCATTGTCAAGGGACCAAGAATGCAATCTAGGCCTTGGAGATTGGGGCTGGTACATAATTCTGCTTGAAGTCTGATTGATCCATATCCATTTTCAAGGTGGAGGGAAAGATGCAAAATATCGTATAGTGCAGAATCTAATGTGAGGCCTCATTAAATTTAAAAGCTGCATGTCTCTCAGTCCTATCTCCAGCAAATATGGAGTTAGCATTATAGCAAATTTTGCCAATTCCCCCCTCCGATTGCAGATCTTCAATGTACCTCTCATGCTGTTCCTGGGGGTCCCCTGTCTCCCCGGCACAGCATTTCAGGAAGTTCAGTGGCTTGTTGGGGGGGGGGGGGGGGTGAGGGACAGGAAATTTCCATTCCACTAACAGACGTACCTCCCATAGCAGGAACCGACATTTTGACTCCAACCCATCATCATCTATCTGTGTATACTAGCCAGTCCACAGTATTCTGTCTCTTTGTCACATCACCTTGCTCAGACCATGTCAAAGAGAACTGGAAACTGGTTGGGGGGAGGGCAGTACATCAAAGATATATAGTCCTCCCTTCCTCTTGAAACTATTTGTGGGAGTTGGAAAGGAAAGAAACACATTTCTGGTGCTTCATTCATTATTTTTACAGGAAAGGTGACTTTAACAGGGGAAGGGAAATGAGCAGTGACAAAGTGGGGGGTACCGACTAGGTTGTAGGGTAAAGTCTGAAGTAGTGATTCTGTGAAGTTCAGTGAGGTTGTAACCAGTGTTCCCTCTAAGCTGAGTTAGTGCGAGCTAGCTCACAGTTTTTTAGCCTCCGGATCACACATTTTTGTCTTAGCTCAGGAAAGATGGCTCCAGAACAAACTAATTTATGTAGTAGCCAGATCACTCACTCACAATGTTAATGCCAGTAGCTCACAAGAGTAGAGTTTTTGCTCACAAGACTCCACAGCTTAGAGGGAACATTGGTTGCAACGCTAGTTCCTCTTGCTCCTAATCAAGTGCCATGCTTATTTAATTAAAAGTCAGTCCCTCTTGTTTCACTTTATTACTCCACTTTACAATTTAAAATATGATATATTTCAAAATTCTGTTTCATTTTTATGCCTGAGTGGTTGGCATTCATTAGCCTTGGCAGCCTAGGCCACTAGCCACATACAGTAGAGTCAGATATGTGTGAGCCCCCAGTTGATTTTGGTGCAGCTGTCCTAGCTGCTGAAACTGACTTGACCTTTTGGTAAATGTGAATTGGTAGAGGGCTCCAGAGCTGCTGCTTTCACCTCCTCCACGGAGGGAATCCGTGCTGGTAAATATGGCGCATGCAGCAAGGTGTCATAGTGATGCACAATGTACACAGAAGGAAAGGGAGCACCAAACAGCTTTCTGATCAATGTGCTACGTCCTCCCATTTTCATGCACTTCATTTCCCACACAGCGATGGGAAAATGCACATGCTCAGAAAAGAAAAGATAGCCCCTGTAGAGCTCCAGATAAAAAGTTTTTTTAAAACCCAAACTTCCACTAATGCAGTGCATAACTGGCAGCCCGGTCATATTTAAGCAGTGTGGAGGTTCACCTATCACTAGTTCTTAACTAACAGAAGATGAATGTGGTTAAGAGCAGGAAAAAGATAATGGGAAAGATGGGCCTATATAATTCCCAAACCCTACGAACACCTCTGCTGTGCTGTCCATAAAATTTCATAGGCCTGGAGGTGGTGGATAATAAAATGTTTAGTTTTATTTCTATTTACGACGAAGGCCAGCAATTGACATTTAAAATACAACAAAATTAATAAATAGTAAGAACACCAGTGAATAAAGGTAAAAGAAGCTTAAAACAGGAATAAAATACATTTTAAAATTCTTAACAGACAGTTAACAGTGAGATGATTGACATTTAACTTGCTGCGTTATAATGGATTTTCTAATCCTTAAGGCAATCCATCTAAATCTGGCCACTTGCTATGTTACCTCCAAATGCCTATCCACAAGGAGATTTTTCATAATACGAACTCTTTGCCTACTAGTGAGAGGTAAGGACTTGGGGGGCAGTAGTGATTTACAGAGATTATTATAGGCCTTACAGTCAAACATAACATGTTCTAAAATAATGTTTTTATCCATGTATAATATTATCAAAACACTCTGATTTTTATTTATTTATTTGCAGTGTTCTGTGACATGTGGAAAAGGCTACAGGCAACGGCTGGTCTCCTGCAGTGAAATTTACACTGGGAAGGACCATTACGAGTATGGTTATCAGAACACTATCAACTGCCCTGGCACACAACCACCAAATGTAGACTCATGCTACCTGGGTGAATGTCCAGTTTTGGCAATGTGGAGAGTTGGAAATTGGGGAAGTGTATGTTTCTAGTACTTCTTATTTTATTATTCCTTTTTTCATTTTAATGTGGCCTGACCTGTCCTGAGGGTTTGTAACAGCCAAATATGGGAAAAGAGTATTTCCTACACACACACACACACAGAGAGAGAGAGACAGAGAGAGAGAGAGAGAGAGAGAGAGAGAGAGAGAGAGAGAGAGAGAGAGAGAGATGCTTCATTTTTTAATAACCCTTCATCTCCATTACTCTGCAGTATGGCCCCTTGGACAACTGAGGGACTGATAGACGAAGGAAGGAAGAACATGGCAGTTTAACTAGGAATCATCAAATTTTATTTAAATACGTGTAATCTCTGCTTCTAGGAGCTATGGAACTTCCCTTGTGGACAACCCAAATTCCACTTACAAGGTCACATCTTGCCCTTATATTTAACTGTGAGAACCTCTGTCAGTTGCCCAGAGTTCACAAGGATCTAATCTTGCTGTGTCCAATTGATTGTGTTGCCTGGATACAGAAATTAAAATCTCCCCCATGTGAATGTTAGAAAAAGCTTTTTTACAACAGCATCTGAGTGAGATTTGTATTTGGAAGATGTATTTTCACTGGGCTTCACACACTGTGCATAGGGTTTTTTTTTTGTTATTGCACATCTTAGCTAATGGAAAAGGGGGGGAGTCAGTCCATTGTACTGAACAAATGCAACATTCAGGCACAGCTGTGCTTTGCTTGTGTAGATAGTTTCTTCCTTTCTGTATTGCGTTAGACATGGAGACAGCCTTAGTATCTGTGGGTTTCAGAGCAAGAGATTTCTGTCAGAGCAAAGTGGGCTTCTTACCTCCTTAATGTCTTTATATCTATCATCTGGGACTCAGAGAGCAGAAGAAGTAGAAGCATTTGGGACCACTTGTGGTCCTCAGTGACTGGAGAAGGCAGGCAGGGAAGAATGTTATACATAATCAGAACGAGTGACTGTTTGGTGCGTAACCAGTGGTGTTGGGTGGGGCATGAACACATGAAGCTGCCTTATACTGACTCAAATCATTGGTCTGTTGAGGTCAGCCTTGTCTACTCTGACTGGCAGTGGCTTTCCCGGGCTTTCTAGTCCTTTTAACTAGAAATGCTGGGGACTGAATCTTGGACCTTCTGCATGCAAAGCAGTTGTTATACTGCTGTGCCAACAGCCCTTCTTAAGGCAATGATCTGAGGACAAAGTGATTGAAATGGGCTGTACTCTTTTGTAGGCTACCAGTGATGGAAGCATCTGTCTAATACAGCTTATCCCCAAGGAGCTCAAGCAACATACACTGTAATCCTTTCCATTCTCCCTGCAACTGTGAGAAGCACATTAGGTTGAGAGAGAAGTCATTTTCAGTAACATGTAATGGGAGTCCCACCAATGGGAGCAATGCTGTTGACATCATGGGTGCCATTTTGTGTGCATAGGGCAGCGCACAGATATTTTTTAAAAATGTGTACAGCTTTGGTACGTGCCACCCCTTGAAACGTTGACCACATGTGGTGGGGGCATTATGGGTAGCACACCCTTCTATTAGTGAGCTCCTGGTAAACATGATGCAATGATTGGCCCACTGTCACCCAGCAAGCTTCATAGCAGAGTGGGTATTTAGACCCAGGCCTCTCAGATCCTAAACCACTATTAACCATGACGATACACTGGCTCTCTGACTAGGGATATCAGGGGACTGGCACCTGAGATAGCAGAGATCCATGACCTTTTGCTGAAACCTTTTGAACTATGGACAGCTCTAACTGGTCCCTTAATCCCCACACCCCCAAAAAAACATATGCCTGAGTCAGTGGACTGCAGATTATGTCCTTGAATATACCACAAAGCATCACATCCCAGTACCTGTCTTCTCTTTTGTGCAGTCCCGGATAATGAGATTACGTTGGGGTTTATTTGCAGGAAGGTGATACTAGCAAGAGTATTTTGGGGCCGGAGCGTGCCGGAGCACTGCTCCGGGAGCCCAGGAGCTGGCAAAATGGTGGTGGCAGCAAGCCGCGCCCCCAGCTCCCTGCGGTACAGCCTGACACTGGCTCCCCGGAGCCCGCGCTGGAGCACTGCGGCCCCAGGGAGGCTCAAGGAGGCCCATCTCTGCTTTTCCGGGGCCCACGCTGGAGCGCTGCGGCCCCGAGGAGGCCCGTCGCTGCCTCCCCGGGCCAGCGCCAGAGCGTTGCGGCCCGGGAGAGCCCAGAGGATGCCCGTTGCCATCTCCCTGGGGCCCGTGCTGGAGCGCTGCGGCCCCAGGAAGGCCGGAGGAAACCCGTTGCCATCTGTCCGGGGCCTGCGCCAGAGCACTGCAGCCTGGGGGAGGCCAGAAGAGCCCCCCACTGCCTTCCTGGGCCAGCACCAGAGCGCTGCGGCCCAGGGAAGGCCAGAAGAGGCCCCCCGCCACCTCCCGGGGTAAGTTAGGGATCTGCGGGGGGTCCCGGAGGCTTGATTGGGGGAGTGGGGGGGGGAGAGCCTTCCCCCACCTCTTTGCCCTCTTCTCTTTTCCTTCTCTTTCTTCCTTCCTCTCTTTTCCTCCTTTTCTTCTCTCTTTCTTTCATTCCCTCCTTTCCTTCCCTCATTTTCCTCTTTCCTCCTTCTTCCCTTCTCTCTTTCTTTCTTTCCCTCCTTCTTCTCTTTCTTTTCTTCTTCCTTCTTTCCTTCGCTTTCGTTTACTCTTTCCTTCCTTTGTTCCTTCTCTCTACTCTCCCCCTCTCTTTCCTTCCCTCTTTCCTCCTTCTGCGGCCCGACTCTAGTGAGAAGGGGTTTAAACCCCTTCTCTCTTCGCTTCCCCCCCCTTCCCAGCTGGGGAAGGAAAGGAGAGACTTTTGAAGATGCCTTCCCCCCCCCCTTGCTTCCCCTTCTGACATCACTTTCAGTGATGTCAGGGGATGTTGCATATGCTAATTAGCTATTATGCTAATAGCCTAGTAGCTCATTAGCACACCATATGCTAATGAGCTCCTGCAGCTCTTTTTCTACAAAATGACCCCTGGGTACTAGCATTCCTTCATTGGTCTCTTAGTTTAAATGGCACACTGGATTGCCTGAGCATACGTGGCTGCAGCAGTGTGCCTTACAGCAAGTCATTCTGTTTGCAAATATACATGGTAATATGCTATTTCCAACACTGCATACAAGAATCAGCATGCCACTTGAAAAACTCACCCTCTTCTCCCCCCCTTTTATTTATTTATTTTAATCCTTTCAAGTCTTTATACGCTCACAACTTTCTTGGTTTTGTTTTTGGAAACCGCGCTTAATCTTTACCCAAACATACGAAATATGTATGAAGTATCTCTCTCTGTCTCAGGAATGAAACTGATGCTAGTTTTCTTTGTTATTTTAGTGCTCAGTGACTTGTGGAATTGGGGTAATGCACCGGTCAGTTCAGTGCCTTACAAACGATGACCAGGCAAGCGATCTATGCCTTGATGATTTGAAACCTGAAGAGAGAAGAATGTGCCACAATATTCATGAATGTAAGGGGATTTCCAAACGATCTGAAATATCTGAAACATTCCCTTTAGTGCAATCTTAGCACTAGTCCCGAACTAACAGAAGTTACTCTGTATCCTGTCCCCTTATACTGGGGGCTGTGATGGTACATTGCCAGGGGAGAGCCATATAATCTTTTAAGTGGGTGCTGCTATGTTTGGTTGAAAGCAGAGAAGATGCCTAGAGTTGGCAGAGGGGAGCCCATAGATGCTAGAGATCAGATCGTTGTTAAGGAAGTTTCAGAAACTATCATGGCATTGTTGCAGGGGTAACCTTGCTGATGCTCGCTACCTTTCCCCCTGTAGCTAGTTTGGTGTAGTGGTTAAGAATGGCAGACTCTAATCAGAAGAACCAGATTTGATTCCCCACTCCTCCACATGCAGCCAGCTGGGTGACCTTGGGTCAGTCACAAGTTCTTTCAGAGCTGTTCTCTCACAAGCAGTTCTTGAAAGAGCTCTCTCAGTCCCACCTACCTCACAGGGTGTCTGTTGTGGGGAGAGGAAGGGAAGGAGATTGTAAACCGCTCTGAGACTCCGAGTGAAGGGTGGGGTATAAATAAAATCTCCTCCTCCTCCTCCTCCTCCTCCTCCTCCTCGAGGGCTTCTCTGTTCAAGTGGTACATGTGAGGACTGCCCTACATCTTAAAACACTTTCTTTAAAAGTCACAAAAAGGTGCAGGTGTAAGAGAGGACAAATTATATCATCACTAGTTAATGACATTTCAGGCACTATCAGATAGGGACCTTTCATGTTGGATTTATTTATTTATTTAGTGCCCTCCACCCACCCACCAAGCAGCTCAGGGCAGCATATATCATCTCCTGTCCTCCATTTTATTCTCCTCCTCCCCCTTCTAAAAAAAACCCCACCCTCTGAGGTAAGTTAGGGTGAGAGTGAGTGACTGGCCCAAGGTCATCCAGTGAGCTTCATGGGCTTCCCAGTTCCTAATCCAACACTCTTAACCGTTAACACCACACTGGCTCTCTCTAGCTCTCATTTCCACAACTATATACCGCACAGCTCCAACGGTCTCTTCATAGCACAAGAGCCATTGCTAAGCAACTTCTTCCATCATGAAATAGTTTCAGAAGTAGAGGAGTTTATGGCAGGGCTTCATTTTGTGCCAGCATTGCCTCTCCTAGGACCTGAAGTGATGCCAGTCTGAGAAGGACCTACTTCTGCCATTTAAAGCATCTGTCCCTGTATTTATGGTGTGTGAAGGAGATGCATGGTGGCAGTTCCCACATTCAGAAGATAGCATTAGAAAGGCCACACAAAATAATGACAGATCTGCAAGCTACTAAAACAACTGTGCTTTCCAAGTAACAAGATACTGCAGAAGGAAAGCATGATATCCCCAGGACAGAAGGCAGGAAGAATACCAAGTTGTACATAATAAAATATATACTAAAACTCAAGAAAGGACTCACAGAGTTGGTGAGTCATTACTGAGTCAAGAAGCGCGCTTGTTTTAGCCAGTGTGGTGTAGTGGTTGTGGACTCTAATCTGGAGAACTGGGTTTGATTCCACACTCCTCCATATGCAGCCATTCAGGTGACCTTGGTTCAGTCACAGTTGTCTCAGAGCTTTTCTATCAATGGCTGTTCTCTCAGAGCTCTCTCAGCCCCACTTACCTCACAAGGTGTCCGTTGTGGGGAGAGGAAGGGAAAGAGATTGTAAGCCACTCTGAGACTCCAAGTGAAAGGCGGGGTATAAATACAACCTCCTCCTCCTCCTTCTTCCTAGGTAGATATTAAATTCAGCTCTAATTGTCTAGGCTGGTAGTTTTGCCTCCTGTTGTGCTCTGTTTGAATATTGTTGCTGTTGTGGGTGGGAGGGGGGATTTTAAGTATACTCCCTAGGCAGGAAGTTTATGGGCTTTAGCGATATAGAACAAATGAAATGATACATTTAATTGGGTCAATCCAGCTTGATGGCTTTGCATCTTTGATTCAAAACAGCAGTCTGTCACACTAATTCAATTGCTGCTTAGTTATTAACATGTCTTTGACTTAGGTGAGTTACCAACAAGCTGCAAGGAAGTAAAAACTCTCAAAGGCATCAGTGAAGATGGAGAATATTACCTTAAAGTCAAAGGAAGGCTCTTAAAGGTGTGTTTGAACCACCTCATACATCTTTGTAATGCAGGTTATAGAGTTTGAACGCTTCATGAAATCTTGAGGTCCTGATTGTGGGGCATCAAAAAGTTCTGAGGACAATGATGAGAATGGTAATCTATCTGGAACATGTTAGTACACAGTCATGCACAAGGCACTTATGTTCTGTTTCTGCAATAGGGATTCCCCATCTCCCACCCTTCCCTCCTACTTAGATTTCCTTACAGTCCCTAGTCACAGATGCACTTTCATGCTCAGCAGACCTTTGCTGACTGCAGAACTGAGGGGGCATTTTGTTAAAACTTCATTGTTGGATCATTTGCTGTTGTGAGTCTTTGGCAACAGAGACTATAGGTGTCAAATTCATTTGTTACAAGGGCCAGATCTGACATATATGTCACTTTGTTGGGCCGGGCCATGTGTGCCATAAAATGTAATGCCAGGTACCGGAGATATAAACTTCATAAAGGACACAGGCAAACCCATGTAACGATATTATTTTTTACTCAAAATATGAACAAAAGCAATTGATTCCTAGCAGTGAAAGCAATCAATTTACTGGGGAACCCACAAAAGCCCCAATAAATGTATGTAATTATAAGCAAAATTAGATTTTTCCCCCAAGGGATACCATAAAAGGGGGAGCCCCTTATATTTCCATATGTACCAGTTGCTTGTGGGCCAGGTAAGAGCCCTGGACAGGCCAGTTCTGGCCCCCGGGCCTTATATCTGAAACCCCTGCAATAGACCATCTCATGTTATTTCACAATCAATGGACTGTGATCATGCCTATCCTGATCAAATATCAGCTTCCTGTTGAATACTGGGCAATGTCTTTTCTTTCAGTAGGTACCAATCCAATAATAATTCAAATCTGTTGCCAAATTTTTGGCAATAATGACTTCTTTTATTCACTATTAAGATGGGTTTTAATTCATTAATACTTCCTGTGAAAATAGCATTTGAGTGTTGAAATGCTTTATTATGTTATGTATTTTATTATGTTTTGGTGTACTGATTCTCATGCTTAAGACCTCTGGTCAAAACAGCTTTTTTAAAAAAGGAAAGGAAGGTCTGATTACTTTACAGATTGCTTTTCTGCAATGCCTCTCAGCTGTGTATTTCCACAAGAAATGGAAAGTTCTTGCTGTAAAGTGTTGCAGTTTTGTTTGCAGTGGATGGAAGCAAGGGTCTGCTCTTGGTCAATAAGATGTCTGATTTCCAGAAGAAGAATTTCTAGAGAAGAACCCACACTCTTTTTAGTGTCATTTATTAATACTTAGTGTTTTAATTAGGGGCATGCACCTTGAAACTCATTTGTGGTGCCATGATTTTTGTTTTGTTTTGTTTTAAGAATCTAAATGACAGGTAATTTGGTAGTGCTGTGATGTCTGCCTGCTTGGCATGTTCCATCTTTTGCTTTTCTAATCCCGCATTCAGTGGCTAGAGATGAAATTGTGGCCTTGTTTCCCCTAGATATATTGTTCTGGCATGGAATCTGACAGACCAAAAGAATATGTGACTCTTGTAAACGGTGAAGCAGACAATTTCTCTGAAGTCTATAGCTACAGGTAAGAACCATCAGCTGTCCCCTATTTTACAAGACTTTGTTTTCTGTCCCTGGTGTTTTATTTCCTGTCATGAGTAGAAAAAGGGTCTTTCTTTTGATGCAGATTACATAACCCGACCGAATGTCCACATAACGGGAGCAGAAGAGAAGACTGCCAGTGTAGGAAAGACTACACAGCAGCTGGGTTTTCTGCCTTCAGCAGAGTAAGGCTGGACCTGAATGCTATGCAAATAATAAGTGAGTAACAACAGGGATGTATCAGTTTCTCTTTTTTGCTGTTGTCACCGTCCCATTATTTATTTAAAACGAAGTAATTCTAGCAAGCCATGTCCCCGCAGTGCCTGGGTTAAAATTTTATATTACACTGCCCTGCACTTGAGAAGTAGTGTCATTTAAAATCACAATAATGAGTACTTTTTTATTCCGTTCGGGCAAAGGGGGAAAGGTCTTCCTGTTGCTCTGACTTCTTTCGCCCTACTGCACATTCAGCTGGTTGTGTCTCTGGGGAGAGGTTCATTCCTCCCCCCACCCAGCATTCAAATCATGTTGCTGTGTAAATTCTGCTTCATATTTGACTCCATTTTGTACAAAGGCAGGATACATTCCCAGAGCTCCTTTCAGATTCAAGACCCACTGGAATGAATGGAGGGCAGGCTGAAGCAGTCTGTGGCAGATTTCACCCTTTAGCAACAATGTCATGGCTTCTTCTTTTTTTTTAATTTCATC
Organism: Gekko japonicus; assembly: GCF_001447785.1. Taxonomy (NCBI): domain Eukaryota; kingdom Metazoa; phylum Chordata; class Lepidosauria; order Squamata; family Gekkonidae; genus Gekko; species Gekko japonicus. The sequence goes on from NW_015160255.1 coordinate 140,049, forward strand.
CTGAGCTAGGCCTACAGACAGTCCCTGTGGAAAAAGTTCCTGAAGGGTGGAAATGAGTTTTGAATAAGGCCAGAGGGGAGGTATTTTCCTAGCCTGCAGTTCTTTAAACACTGCTAGGACCAAAGTCAACGTCTCGCTACTGCCATTCTCAAAACCAAATTTTAGGGAAAGCCTTTCTTAATGTCACTCTGCTTTTACGGTCCCTCCCAAGACAATCCCAAAATGTCAAACACGATGCAAAACATAAGGCAAAGGGAGGAAAAAATAAGAAGCAGACCGAGGGTAGGGGAAATATCAGTCGCGTCTGTGATCCCGAGCATATTTCCTCAGTGTGAAATTATAATTAAAAGATTGGTGCCCCTGCCTCTTTAGAATGCCTCTATTCTTAGGGATGAAAGGTCCCCCACAGAATCGTTACTTTAATAAGCCTACGTGTTTACATTTCTTGCCAAGTGGCACATGTAATTGACAACATCATTATTCAGTGCGGATCCCACTGGATTCACAAGATTAATGCATGAAGGCAGGTGCACTGTACTTAATAATGATCAAATGTTTGGGTTCTCTTTTTTCCTTTCTCCACTGCTCCATTCCCTCTGCCTCTTTGCTTTTCACCAAATATTTTTCACAGCAACCGATTTACAGTTTGCACAGACACTTGATGGACGACCTGTGCCTTTCGCCACTGCTGGGGATTGCTACAGTGCAGCCAAGTGCCCACAGGTACCTTGACAATAACGCTGCAAGGGACAAAGCCATGCACACAAACATCTCACTTGGTGTTGTTGCCTTTTGTTAGACACCTGTCAAAATGGGGCTAACAGTCTGGCAAGTACTTGGAAGGGAGGCCTCCAAGGAATACTAGGGCTGGGACACTGAGGCAGGCAATAGTCAATCACCTCTCTGAAACGTCTGAGCCCCACTAGGGGTCGCCAGAGGTCAACCAGGACTTCCAAGCACACCCTCACAAATACTAAAAAAAAAAAAAGATAGAAAATGGGGATAACAGTGTCCAGTAGCTGGAGAGACTTGTAACATGCCGTACATTCCTTAACTAAGATGAGGTGTTGTTTTGTTAGTATAAATGCAGGTTGTGCACATTGTAGATAAGTAAAGCTGAACTTGCCGATCCAAGCTGAGACTGAGAGGGAATGAGTACAAAAAGTAATTGAGTCATTTCCTGCAGATGGCATTGGATCTGCAGTGGTCATGTTACACAACCGTATTATTCCCGTGATAACTTGAAGTGGATAATATGAACCCTGTGGTTATGATAATTACCCTTCAGTTTACAATATGAAAAGCTTTAACGGTATTCCTCAGTACAGTCTTTTAAGATATTGTACTGTGAAGGGATTGTTTGCTCAGGATCAGAGCCAATGAGACCAACTCAGGCAGTGGATTTGGGACACAGCATCGTCCTGTCTATCTTTACCAGCCTCCCATCCCACCCACCCATCTTCTCCATGACTGCCACTCTTGTTGCTCCCCAGGCCTCTTTTAAAACCATGTGGCAAGCCACACATACCGTGTAAGGTTTCCTACACTTTCACAAAATAACTTCCTCTCATAAGAATGTGCTGATCATTTTGTTTTCCCTAGCTGTGGGAAAACAAAAATGGTAGCCAAACTCTCACAAGTAGAGATGCCGAACACCTGCCAGTTTGGCCCACGCTGTGTTCGCTGGTTGCAAACAGGGAACTGATTTTTCAGTGATCAGTTCAACTGTTTGTTGACCCATTCTTGGCTGTTTGTCATATTGCTTTACTATATTCCTTCATAAACGTGCAGTACCACACAATTGGTGCTTTTTTTGTGTGTATGTGCTCTCTCATACAGCCCTGTTGGGTTCTTCTGCCTGCCCACCCCCATCCTTGCTGCACAACTTCTTCACTAAGCCGGCTATTGTTTAAATAGAAAATTAAATCAGTCACAAATCAGTCATAAATAAACGCTGTGTGTTAATGAAATCCTGTTCTTCAGTATTTGTTTACATAGTCCCTAGCAGTGTGAGTGACTATTGGGTTGAATTGGCAGTGTCTGTGTGCACGCGTAGTTCTGCAAAAACCTGATACACACCTGTTCAGCTGCCTTTGTGGTCATTTGGCACAAACCGGAGAAGTTGGGTGATTTGGTCACATCTGACTGATGCCTTTGAACACACAAGTTCAATTGTCAAACATGCTTGTGGTGAAATTTGCAGCACCCCTGCTCTACTGAGTTTGGGAAAACATATAGGGCATTTATTTATTTATTTATTTATTAAATTGGATTTGCTAGGCCGCCCTTCCCTACAAGTAGGGCTCAGGGTGGCTTCCAACAAGCCTCCTGGGGGCGGGGTTATGAGGGATGGGAAGAATATATGAGAGTGCCAGATGTCATACTGTCCCATTGCTATCCTCAACCGAAGGCCTGGCAGAACGTCTGCTGGATTATGTTTAAAGTAAACTGAGGGATTAGTTACTCTGACTTCCAGACAGAGAGAGCAGCAGAGGGAGTGAAGCAAGGCTGTGGCAGTGGGGGCTGGCCTCAAGCAGACTATGGGTTGAATTGGTCCTTCCCAGGGTCATCCAGCAATATCCTTTTGGCTCTGCTCCCATAAAGGAACCTCTAAAACCTCTTCACATAAGTGAACCGCTGTCCATAATAGGGATACCAGCCTCCACATTGGACTTGAGCTATAAATCCAAGGGATTCCCCGTCTCCAGACCACAGAAATCAATTCCCCTGAAGAGAGTGGAAGCTTTGGAAGGTGGACTCTGTGGTATTGTACTCCTCTGAGGTCCCTGTCCTCCCCAGACTCCACCCCCAAATCCCCAGAAGTTTCCCAACCTGTATCTGGTAACTGTACCCATCCATCCCCTGCCGGTGGCTGGGGGGACCTGGCAACCCTAGTCCATAAAGCTGTTAGATTTCAAAAACAATAGATTTAAAGATAACATGTCTCCTTGGACGCTTTAATAAGTCTGTCATTCTTCCTCTTCCCTAATTAATGCCTCTGTGTGCGTGGATCTTCAATGTCACTTGATTTACTAGTGTACGGATTGATACAGTTTAACCTACATACATTGGGACATGGTGACGGGAGCACCATGTGCCCCTTTTGTATCCACATACTTAGTATTCTGTTCTGTATATGATGGCTTGACTTGGGGTGGGATGGATGATGAGCATAATTCTAGCCTTCTTGAGGTTTTTGTATGCCTTGGCTATGTAATGTAAAGAATGCCTTTGCTATATAACTGGCAAAGAAAGGAGGAAAAGGCTGTTCTTTTTTACACTAGAGATAATAAGTGAACAAAGTGTCTTAATACACTGAGACTGCTGGGAATTAAAAATGTTCACCTTTACACTGGGTAAATTTAAAGATGAATTAAGGCTAGTAATGATGAACCTGAAAGACAGAAAAGTTTAGGGTTCTTTTTAGCAAGCAAGAGAGAGACCAAGATAAAGGTCACAAAAATTGTGGTTTGATTATTGCGATTGCCTGAATGTAGTTATTTGGGGCCTATCAAACCAGGATATGAAACCATAGTTTGAAGTTGGTTTATTAACTACAGTTGATCTTAATGGTGGTTTTGCATGATGAATGAATGAGGACATTCAGGCACCACCCTTGCATACTTCCAAGCTACAGAGATGCCTAGCCAGAGCAAAGAAAATGACCCCAACATTTGTGAAGGCAAATCAGGATTTGAGTAATTGTCTGTGAATCAAATTCTCGTTTCACAAATGAACCACAGTTGGAAATAAATCATGGTTTTGCATTACATCTGAACTGGATGTTTGTAGTATATTATAAAATTTAAAAAGTATATGAATGCCCACTCCCGGTTAAGAAGGCAACTGTTTCTTCAGTGATTCCAATATGGATACCAGCTATATATGACTTTCTCCAGCACCAGCAGAACATTAAAAAAACCCTGAACTTACTAGGCAAAGGGTAAGAATGCCCTCCACTGGCTATCTACAGCAAAGCAGCCTTTTGCCGGAAAGCGGCAAATGAGGAAAAAATGCTTAATCTCACTCCTGCTGTGATTTGTACAGTATGTGCTAATCGCTATGAGGGCTTGGAACAATTGAAAACATTGCCGGGGAGATCTTGTTAGAATAATGACACCATGGTTTGTTGGTACATGGGGGAGGGGAGTGTAGCAATAACACCGTTCGGAACTAGATTTACTCTTTTGTAACAAGAGCGCACTTTGTTAGCTAGCAGTCATTTCAAGAGGCATTCATGATCTAATCTGTGTCCTTTCCATTTCTTTATTTAGGGCCGCTTTAGCATCAACCTTTCTGGAACTGGCCTCTCCCTAACGCAAACTGCAAGATGGCTTTCCCAAGGGAATTATGCTGTTTCAGAAATTACAAAATCACCAGTAAGGGAAAGCGATTACATTCCATCCAAACACAATGTTTATAACTTGCCACGTCAAATTTCCACATTCCTCCTTGCATCTTATAAACAGTATTCTTCCAAGAATGGGGAGAGGCGGGGTCAGAACAGCCTCTTGAAGCTTGATGTAAGGCATCAGATCTGTGAAGCATGGTCTGTAATTGGTGGATTTGGAGCTGTGGATTGGAGTAAATTCAACTTGATCTGTATTATTGCAATTAATTAGTGGGTCTGCTTAACCGTGAAGCTAAAAACACTGAGCACAGTGGTGCAGACACTTCTTTAATTAGTTGTCTGAGTCCTCAGGAAATATGCAGTAGGGAGTCTGCTCTAGTAGTGCTATTGAGCATAATAAAGTAGTGAAGAGATTACCTTTTCTAGTGCCTTCTTATGCTTAAAAGCCTGGCTCCCCACCACCACTACCAACTCTCCGTGAATCCGGTCGCAATGTGTACTGGAAGCCTTTATTTAATGCACATCAATAATGCAATGCCCATTTTTCCATAGTACTTTTCAGCGTGCAGAAAGCTTTATAAATCTGGCTCCACTGGGCAGGAGTCAGCTAGGCCAAGGGACAATCACCTGACCCATACCATTTTGTGAATTTCACTAATAAGCAGGAAGCTGGGTCAGCCGGTCCCTCGTAATAGCTTGCTCAAGGGCTTCTTGTCTGACCAGGGATGCACTGCTTCACACTGACCCAGGTTCTCAGAGCCATTTGAAGTAGGTCAAAGATGAATGTGAGAATTGGGCTTAATAATGTCATAAATCCGACTTCTGTGCCACATGCTGGGCTCCAGACAGAATTCCAAGCATACACAGCAGCAGAAAATTAATGGTCCAGGGCCATGCGAGTGTTTGCTTAGCCATGAACAGTTGGAGCAAGAGTACAGTGGCTGTGCTGGAGCTACTCTCGAATGATCTCAGCTGTTAAAAGTGAAACAGAGAAGCCAAGGCAAGTGGGGAAAATATTAATAAATAAATAAATATTAGGCTTATCTCAGAAGGAGCAGTGCAGAAGGGAAGCCCCTCCAGTAAATCTGAAGCAGCCAAGAGCAGTGCTCAGCACAAAGACCAAGAAAGTCCCACCTGACCAAATTAAAACAAAAACAAAGAAGCAATCGATGTCGGACACCTGTTTTGTGTAGATCCCCTTTGAAGCACAGCTCTTGAAGTTTAGATATCGCAAGAGAGCTAGGATGTTCGTAAGAGGTGATCAGGGCATCACCGATCAATAGTGTCAAGCTCAAAAGGTTCATGCACCACAACTTGACAACACCAAATAGTAGAGGGGTGCCTTGCATTCCATCTGGTCCAGCTTTGATATATTTTCTTCCTTTTAAGCAATATCAGAATATTAAAAAAAACATACTAAGTCAGCATCGCTGTGAGACCCACAGGACGTACAGGTGCCTTTTGCTCTGATTCCAGCATAAATTAATATGGTTAATGATCTAAAGTTGGATATCAGTTGAAATATAGGAGAAATGTTCAGAATGTTTAATTTGTGCTCATTGTTTTAAAATGTTTTGGGGTCAATTTATGGGAAATGGCAGGAAAAAATCAACATCAGAAAACTGTCTTTTCTTGTTGCAAAAATATGTTAGAACGGCATATTTGTTCTGCTGTTATCCCATAAGTCCTTGGGGTCAAGAGTGGTAGCATTTCAAGGGATGTAGCTGCTTTCTGAGATACTCTTTATATTTTATCCTTAGGATGGTACCAAAGTAATAGGGAAATGTGGTGGTTACTGTGGAAAATGTACTCCATCATCTGGAACTGGCCTCGATGTCCAAGTGTTGTAGCAATGGTAAGTTCCCCTTCGTACAAATGTATTACCATGAAAGTACTGAATTTCAATATCAGTAGTAAAAATTTGATAACCCAGTTAGGAATGTGTTCACTTGGAGTGAAGTGTCATGTATTTCAGTGAAACTTAATTCCAAGAAAGAAGGATTTACATTCAAAAGTAGGAACATGCATTCAGATATAACTAATCAAAAATGAACTGGGAAAATGTTGTTAATTAAATTATTATAATTTATCTGAATTTCAAAAATTAAAAGCAGTCTGTGTGACTTTTGATCTGAGTTCTTGCCACCACTTGAGGTCTCTGTTCCTGCCTCCCATAGGTATTTTTGGCAGATATTAATATAGCATCGTAATTAATATGGTCAAGTGCTAGATGTAGGGATTCATTAAAGAAACCGGTTTATTAGGATTTAAATAACAGAAGAAATTTCAATTGAATAGATACTAAGCCAAGAAAAATAATATAATAAATGCAATTCTATTATAGCTTTTCTATTTCCATTAAATTTGAGTCCAGCTTATGCACCCGGTTTGGGTGCTCTGATAATCTTTCCAGCACATACATTCATCACAGCGTGTTTTCTCAGTCTTATCTTCAACTCTTTCTGTACCCACCTGCCTGTCAGATGTTAAAATGTCCATCAATCAAGGCATAGCTTCCCACCGGTAACAGGCAAGCCAAGCCTTGACCAATCATCTTTCAGTTCCAACCTCCTCCTCCTAAACATACTCTCTCAAGTGACTTTTTCATATTCCTTTTTCCTGTTTCTTGTTTAGCTGAAGCTCCTGTTTTGTCACAGTCTCAAATAGTGGTTGATATTTCCTTATTCTGGCATCTGGTCACAGACCAGGGAGGAAAAGTGGAGTCAGGCAACCTTTCCTTTATCTCTTTCAGAGCCTGCTAGGGCTGGGTTATGGCTGCCACTGTTGCTTCGAGGTCAGACTGAGAATGGCGGGCAATCATTTTCTCCCCCACCCCTTACTGTGTTGCCCTGAAATGGCTGTGGGACTGAAGCTTGTTCTGGGGCTGGGGCTGTTAGCTAGACCAGGCAGTGGAATGATGTGGGCTAGGAGGCACACCTGCTTCCACCAGTGCCACAGAACTTTTTCTGAAGCATCCAAGATGCTATGCCTCAGCATACCCTGGGAAACGTGGGCCCTGGTTGCCTGTCAGAAAAATCACCTTATCCTGCACTGACCCCCCTGCCAGTCTGTTACAATTAGGGTTGTATGTTATAATTAGGGATGTGCAGGGCTCTTTTTGTAGAAAAAGCCCAGCAGGAACTCATTAGCATAATAGGCCACACCCAACAGCAGGAACTTATTAGCATATTGGGCCACACCCCTGACTCATTAGCACATTAGGCCGCACCCCCATGTTACCAGAAGTGTGGTTATCCAGCCACACCCACCTTTTGCTTGTTATTCTGTTTACCTTGTTTGTTGTCAAAACCCAGGGCTTTTTTGTAGCAGGAACTCCTTTGCATGTTAGGCCACACACCCCTAATGTAGCTAATCCTAATGAGTTTCTGCTGTTGGGTGTGGCCTGTTATGTTAATGAGTTCCTGCTGGGCGTGGCCAGCTCGGGAGCCAGCCGGAACTCCGTTCCTGTGCGTTCCTGCCCAAAAATAGCCCTGCGGATGTGTATTAACGTTTGACTACTTTAATTTGCTTTTTTAAAAAAAAACTGTACTTATTTCTGTCCTTTCATTATTAGTGTATTTGTTTGCTCATTACTGGTTTCTCCTTCCACCCCCACCCCACTTGGTGTGCAGGCCAGGCTGCACATTGTGCTGGTAGCTGAGCTCCTATGGCTGGGTTTAATGGTTCCAGTTCTAACCCAGGTGACATAACTGGACCTTTGCACAGTGTGATAGTAACTGCCTGTAAAAGTGCAGTTGGCTCTGAGCTCAGGCTTTTGCCATCAGAAAACTGCTTTGCTATGAAGGAAGCGGGTGCAACCCCTACATTGTCCCATTTGTCATATACTGGATTTTTGATCCAGGTTTAATCAGGTCATTTCCATTGCTGTTTTACCAGTGCAGTTGCATCACTGAATTCCCATTATGCATTAGTTCCGGCATGCATGTCACTGGATGGAGATAGCCAAGTGCAAATCAGAAGAGAGCTGCATGATGAGATTGTGGCAGTTCTGGGTATGATGGGAATGCAAACAAATTCATGGGAATAACTGCCATCCCCTTGCACAGCTTTACTTCATATCGATGCAGCAGCATACAGAATCTGAGGGCACATGACATTATGAGGGCAAATGACATTCTTGGGAACATACTTGTTCCAACGGTAACCAAATGCCTGAGCAAACTCTGTAGGGTGACGGGGGAGGGGGCAGGTGTCCATTCCTCCATACGTGGGTTTCCAATGCAAGAATGGGCTGTCCTTGTTTATTTTTGCCAATGATTTTTGCGTAGCTTTCATTGCTAGAGTGGATACAGAGGAATGAGCGTTGGCAGGTGACAGTTTTCCCCGGGTGTTCTTTATTTCTTTCTTTATTTTTTTTAATTATTAGTTTATACATAGAAAGAGGGAGCGGGAAAATAAAAGATACAGAAATATATATTAAAAAGTCCAAATTCAGCATTCTGCATGCAAATCTTCTCATGAAAGCTTCACGGCTATTATTACCGCCATTCTTGTTGTTCTTCATTTAATCTTAGTTTCTCAGTACTTGTGTCTTAACCAGTCATAAAAGGCCCTCCATGATCCCATAAATTCTTCCATTTCTCCTTCTAATATATTTGTCAATCTGTCCATTTCCCCAGGTTTTCATGGCCTCAGCCCCCCGTGGCCACCATCCCCACCACCACCAGGCTTTTTTTTTTTTAAGGAATGTGACATAGTTCTATAGCATTATAACTATCTACCAGGCCCACTAAAATCCCGTCTTTCATTTTAAAACAATTAAGCAAGTCTCATTTCATTGTGAATA
>NW_015160255.1:149229-160689 GCF_001447785.1 Gekko japonicus
CACAATGAAAAGGCTGTGCTTTTAAAAAAAAAATCAAAGCTGGGAATGTGGACGATAGATTGTTATAACTTGATAGTGACGTTTCAGTAGCCAGTGTTTTAAAACCTCACAAAAACTCTTCTAGTGGTGGGAGAAAATGGAGGACTGGGGGGGGGGAAATGTTGCCAATATGAGCGGGCCCTGCGGAAATGCACACTGTCTCATCCACATGACATACAACCACACTTTGACTGTGATCTTTTCCAAAAGTTCATATGAAACCAAGTTGGGGAAGACTGCTCCAAAGCAGGGGAAAACACAGAAAGAGGACAAATTAGGAGTTGATGTTTTTTTTAACAAAAGTCTCTGGTTCGCGTGCCACTCTAGAGCTAAATGTCCATGTGGAAGCAATATTCATGACATTGAAAACCAGAAACAAGAGCTATGTGTTTTATTTTATTCCCAGGGTCTCTGAACGCCAGGAACTGAAACAAGATGGATGAAGGATAATTAAGCAATACCTCTGCCTTCCACTTTTGTACTTCTTTCACTCTGTGTGTGTCTGAATGTGTGTGTGCATATGTGCGTGCGTGTGTGTATATATATTGTATATTCTTAATGTTTTAAAGTATAATATTTATGTCTCGAATTATTTATTTTTGATTTAATATTTTTGTACGTAAAATGTTTATATTAAGGCTGCTTATCCTGTTTTTTTAATTTTTTTTAAAAAAGTTTTAACTTTGCAGTCAAACCACTGCATTTTACGTACTCTACATTATATGTAGCATTATGACAAAGTGATACTTTTATTGTCACTGTACCCAATTGTTTACTTTTGTTCAGTAATTTCTCTTCTGCTTAGCAGCTGCACTGATCATTACAAGGTGCTAAATGGGTTTTCATTGGGGTATTTTTGGCATTTTGAGGTTAATTTCTTATGAAGAAATAATGTGATTATTAATTTTTTTACAACAAAAAAGCAACAACAAAGCAATCTGTGCTACACAAGGACTCAGCGAACATACATTATGTCATGGCTTTATCAATAGTTGTGACTTAGTTGTTTTGTAATGCCATGTGTGACCTCTTTTGGCCAGTGTTAACAGCCACTGGTTTGGTGCTAACATGATGTATTTATTATTATCATATAGGCTTGAAAAGCCAAATCCTTTGCCACATACCATGTGACAATCAAGGGTGAACAGGTCAGTTTGGTGAATTGAAGGCGAGTTCCAATATTTTGTTTAAGCTAGTCGTTTTTGAAACTGTGCTTTCCCAAGAAACCTGGGATTCCTCAGAAGAAACGAGAACATAGCCTGCCATGTGCAAACACAGGGGTATTCTCAGTCATATTTCTTCCCCTGCCATGTACAGCCACAGGGGTGTTCTAGGGTCACACCATCTGGAGCAACAGCAAGGCCCATGGCTCAACTAGGGTTGCCAAATAGATTTGACTCACCGGCGGGGGAGGCTCCTTCCCCTCCGGGAGTCTTGCGTGTGTGCGTGCGAGAAGTGCGCGCGCGCCGCCGGAGCGTCACCGGAAGTGACATCACACGCTGGGCGGGGCCACACCATTTGAGGGGGAAACAGAGTTTTCCCCTCAAATGGCAGCCATTTGAGGGGAAAACTCTTTGTCACTCTGTGTGTGAGCAAGAACTTGCCCTGAAATCCTCTACAAATGTACAGGGAGACTTCTAAAGCACAGATAAACGTAATAAGCATTCCCTAAAGTAAAAAAGGGCCTGCAGTGGCTCAGAGGTTAAAACGCTGAGCTGCAGACCGGAAGGTCTGTAGTTCGGCAGTTCAAGACCCTAGTGTCACGTGAAAGAGTGAGCTCCTGTCTCTGGCCCCAGCTCCTGCCAACCTAGCAGTTCAAAAGCAAGAAATTGCAAGTAGATAATAGGTACCACTTTGGTGGGAAGGTAACAGCCGGCCACATGACCATGAAAACATCCTTGGACAGCGCTGGCTCTTCAGCATGGAAATGGAGATGAGTACCACCCCTTAGAGTCAGATTCGACTGGCTTTCAAGCAAGGGAAACGTTTACCTTTACTAACGTTAAGAAAGCTTTTCATACAATTACTATATGACAGGTTGTCATCAAACTATGTTAGGCTTATCCATTAACCTCAAGGTTAAACATAAATTATCTCCAACAATGAGTTCTGTCATTTAAAAAACGTTCCTGTTAGCAAGGCCTTCAGCTCTGTCTCCCTCGTTACATTCATAAGAGCAGCTGCTCAATTCATGAGTGAATCACAAAATCACATATGGGCAAACTAGAACTGAAACAAAGTTTGGCAAAAATGCAAACGTCATTTTAAAAACGAATGTCAAAAGCTGATATTTATGTTCTGTGTGAATTTTCACCTTGGGCTGTTGCTTGAATTGCTGCCAGTGTGGGTGTATGCATCCAAAATCATGGACTAAAAGGATTTAAAAAAAAAAAATTGAGACAAACATTTCACTGCTTTTAAAAATCCTGGCCCTAATGCAGCTCTACATGTCCAGATGACTCCTATTCAAAATTTGATTGGTGCTGAATCTGATCGCTCACTACAGAGATTCATGATAACAGAACTTAGACACAGATCATTCAGCATGAGATGGTCATCTTGATTATTTGCTACTGGCTTTCTAGGATAACCTTAGTTATCTGCTCACCATCCAAGTGACGTGCTGCTATTGTCACTAGCTTTACTTAGCTCCATGATGAACTGAAAAGGGAAGGGGAAGCAGCCTCCCTCTGAAGTGGCAGCAAGGCTATTCACTGCTCTCCAATCAACCCTCAGCCTGACTGAAAGGGGAGGGTCCACTCCTTTCTCTGGCCAGTGGGGTCGCCACTGAGATCCATCTATAAAAAGGGATTCAGTTGTGAATTTGAGGTACTTTCCCTGTAGTTTGGAGGTGGCATTTTATGGGAATGGACAGAAATCTGTAGTTCGTCTTTGTGGCTTCTGTGTGGGCAAACATGGGACCTTTTCAGCAGCCAAACAGATGCTACCCTAGAGCAGATGAGGGAGAACAAACTCACTGCCAGATCATTGGGCCTAACCATCACCCCTAGCTACCACGGGCAAGCCCAGGCACTTCCTGAGACATGGGGGCCCATTCTATAGACAGTCTTGCTACCAGTCTCCTCAACACCAGTACCAGCTCCTCCTATTCACAGGTGCACCAAAGCAGGAAACCCCAGAATAAGCAGCAGGGAAAGCTGCATAGTAGCCCTCTCAGGGAGCAGACTGGGAAGGGGAAGTCACTCACATGACTAACCAGTCAATTGTTTTTTGATAACTGCTTATCACAGTTGGTTAATATCACTAAAGATGGTTGGGTTCTGTCTATAGTGTCTTATGGCTATTTTCTGGAATATTAGTCCCCTCCTCTATATAACTGGCCTGAGTCCTCACCAAAGGTCCCCCCAGCTTTACTGGAGGATGAGGTTTGCTCCCTTTTGTCTAAAATAGCGATTAGGAAGGTTTCGGCAGAGTGTAGTCAAGATGACTTCTTTTCCAGATATTTCCTCATTAAAAAGGAGGGGTCCTGCTGTCCCTACAGGACATCCTCTCCCTTTTATCACTAGAGGTATGGTTTATGGACTTGGGACCTCAAGGACGCCTATTTTCACATTGCCATACATGAGTCATACAGGCAGGAAGTACCTCAGATTCCAGTGTGGATCCTTATGAGTCCTGCATCCTGCCCTTCAGGTTGGCTGTGGCCCCCTGTATTTTTCCCAAGTATATGTCTTTGGTCGTCTGTCTCTCACCTCAGGCTTCAGGGGTGTGTAGTGTACTCCTACTTAGATGACTGGTTGTTTGTGGGGCCATCCAAACAAGCCCTATGTTCCTCAGTTGAGCTAGCTCTATGAACCCCTCAGGAGCTGGGCCCTTTAGTTAATTTTGAGAAATCTCGCCTTATCCATACCCAATGCTTGGAATGCATTGAGGCTAAATTAGACTTGAAGAAGGGCAAGGCCTTCCTACCGCAGCCCAGATGCTGGGCCATTCAGTCTCTAGTTTCTCACTTTCTGGGTAATCGATTTCAGAGGGCCATAAATATACAAAAGCTGCATGGTATGATGGCAGTGGCAACAGCTGTCCTATGCCAGGCTAAGAATGAGGGAATTGCAGAATTGGTTCCTTAGGATCTTTAGGCTGCATGTGGACCCTCAGTCCCGCAAACTCTCAATCCCCAGAAGAGTATTACAGTGCCAAGACTGGTGGGTTTCCAAAAACAGCCTTTCCTTGGCTGAAGCCTTCGGGCCACAGGTTCATGGATTCAGATGTTTGCTGGCACCTCCCTTATGGGGTAGAGTGAACATTGTGAGTGGCTAGCCACCCAAGGCACTTGGTTGGATGGAGAGTCATCCCTTCACATTAACCTTTTAGGAACTATTATATATGCTGTTGCATCTTTTTCAGAACTCCTGCAAGGGAAGAGGATCCCCGTGGCTACAGACAACATGACAGCCACATTTTATGTAAGCAAACAGGGTGGTGCAGGATTTATCTCCCTTTGCAAGGAGGCATTCTGCATTTGGCTCACAGTCGCCCAGATCAAGGCCTCTGTTCATGCCACCCACATTGCAGCAGATTGATTCTCTAGGCAGGGAATTGTCAGGAGATCACATGCGGTCCATCAGTTCCCATTACCTAAGGACAGTTTTCCACCAATGAGGTCAGCCATCCACAGACCTGTTCACTTCCCCTCTAAATGCCAAGTGCACTCGTTTCTGCACCAGAGCAGCTCAGGGGCCTGGTTCCCTGGCAGATGCCTTGCAACTCACCTGGCAAGGAGAATTCCTTTATGCCTTCCCTCCACTGCCCATACTCCACAACGTGTTCTCCAAGGTCAGGGCAGAGAGAGTGCAGGACATCATCATTGCCCCTTACTAGCCGAAGACCCTGTGGTCTCCCAACTCTATGAGAGTTAGCTTGGGGGACACACATCCTCTTACCACCAGAGTCAGACCTCCATCAGTGTCCCCTAGTACACCACAGTGTGCAGCCACTGCACTTAGCAGCATGGCTGATCCGTTTTGTTTATCAGAGAGGGCCTGAGAGGCTATAGAGGCAGGCTTGAAGCCTAGTACCCATAAATCGTACTCAGCAAAATGAGATGCTTCCTGGGCTTTGACCCAAAAATTTTGCTCGGCTTCATGCCCTCTGCTGCTTATCTTTGAATATCTGCTGGCACTGAAAGATAGGGGGGCTCTCCATCTATTAAAGTCCACTTAGAGGCCATCTCGGCAAATGAAATTGAAGAGGGTCTGCTTTTCTTTCACCCTCAAGCAAAAAAGTTAATGAAAGGCCTATGTAACATAAGAACATAAGAGATGCCAATGTTGGATCAGGCCAAAGGCCCATCCAGTCCAACACTCTGTATCCCAGAGTGGCCAGAAATACCAGTGCCATCAGGAGGTCCACCAGTGGGGCCAGGACATTAGAAGCCATCCCACTGTTGACCCCCCCAAGCACCAAGATGACAGAGCATCACTTGCCCCAGAGTCCCTATCTATACCTTGTGGCTAATAGCCACTGATGGACCTCTGCTCCATATGCTTATCTAATTCCCTTTTGAAGCCGTCCATGCTTGTAGCCGCCACCACTTCCTGTGGCAGTGAATTCCAAGTGTTAATCACTCTTTGGGTGAAGAAGTACTTCCTTTTTTCTGTTCTAACCCGACCGCTCAGAAATTTCGTGGAGTGCCCACGAGTTCTTGTATTGTGAGAAAGGGAGAAAAGTACCTCTTTCTCTACCTGCTCTTTCCCATGCATAATCTTATAAACCTCAATCATGTCACCCCTCAGTCGTCCTTTCTCCAAGCTAAAGAGCCCTAAGCGCCTTAACCTTTCCTCATAGGGAAAGTGTTCCAACCCTTTTATCATTCGAGTTGCCCTTTTCTGTACTTTTTCCAAAGCTATAATATCCTTTTTAAGGTGTGGTGACCAGAATTGCACACAGTATTCCCCTAACCTATTCCCCACTGCTGTACAACCCACTCTTGAATGGAGCCCTTCATTAATAGTGACCGGGTTGATGGGGAAGCCCTTTGAGCCTATGGCCACAGTGGATGTGACTTATAAAACTGCATTCCTCATAGCCATCATCTCGGCGCATAGGTTCAGTGAGGTGGGCATCCTTAGATGTGACCTTTTCTTAAATTCCACTTGGATAAAGTGGTTCTCCTGAGACGTAAATATGGCCTTCCTCCCTAGGATAGTGTCTGAATTCCCCATCTCAGGATATAACTTTTCCGGTATTTCCCCCCAATCCCACCTCCCCTGTAGAATGCTCTCTGCACACTTTGCAAGTTAGGAGATGTTTATTATTTTATTTTAGACCGTACAAGGGAATTTTGCGGGGACAACTCTTTGTTTGTATGCTTCTCCAGACACAGGAAGGGGTTAGTGGTCTCCTCTCAGTCGGTGCCCAGATGGGTGGTTTCAGTGATTAGAACCGCTTATAGCTCCACAGGTACACTTTGCCCATTTTTTCTGAGTGTGCCCTTGCCCAGGGCCCAGGCATCTTTGGCAGCCTTCATCACGTGGATTGCCTTGAGCGGCATCTGCAAGGCAGTGACCTGGTCCTCTCCCTCCACTTTTGTGTGACACTACACTGTTGATGTGGACTCCCAGCAGGAAGCCTGTGTGGGAAGAGTGGTGCTACAATCAATTTTTCGCTGACCAGCCCTCCCCCTCCTCCAGGGTTAGTGAGCTTACTATTCTCCCATGTGAGACTGCACAGAAGCCACAAAGATGAAAACAGAGTTGCACTTAACTGTAACTGACGTTCGTTGAGTGGTCTTCTGTACAGGCACAGAACCCTCCCTCCTTCTCCACCAGCAGCTGTTCTGTGTTCAGGAACAGATCCTTGTGGGAGCAGTAGGGAGACAGAGGGAACACCACTCCCCCTCTGACTCTGTGAGGGAGGTGGATTGCCCCTGAAAGATCTGAGCTCACATAGTTATCTCCACGGCAGGCCTGCACATGTGCAGTCCCATGTGTGCCCACCAGGGCTTTTTTTTTGTAGCAGGAAGTCCTTTGCATATTAGGTGACACACCCCTAATGTAGCCAATCCTCCAAGAGGTTACATGGCTCTTATAGGGGCTACTGTAAGCTCTTGGAGGATTGGCTACATTAGGGGTGTGTCACCTAATATGCAAAGGACTTCCTGCTACAAAAAGAGCCCTGAAGACCACTCGACAAACTTCAGTTACAGATAAATGCCACTGTTTTCTTCATTGAGTCTAGCTGGCCCAGCCATATGTAGCAACCTCTACAATGAACAAGCTGTACACACCTATGTACTGCCAGTTGTTGTTCCCCTTCCCCCAAATCCTTGGATCAGTCAGGTTGTGCTATGACTTACTGCATAGGGACTCAAACACAGGCTGATTACCTTGAGATTTGCCGGTGCTCATGGCCTCTGCACAAGCAGGCTGTATTCTACCTGCCACCAAGGAGGAAATGTAGAATTTCACTTGGTGGCTGAACGTTCCATGCCTATAGGAAGCAGGACTCATCGCTCCGTGGTAGAACGCTTCGGGCCCCATGTTCAGTCCCTGCCATCTCCAGTTTAAAAGGGTCTGGAAATGATCTCTGTCTGAGATTTTAGAAAGTTACTTCCAGTCAGAAATGACAATATTGGCCAGTCACCTTGCTGGTCAACTCAGTATAGGGCAGTTTTCATTTGTGGCAGTCTGTTTACGGGAAAAGAAGCAGCTCAGGGGTAGTATGCGAGATTTACATACAGAAAGCCCTGAGTCTGATCCCTGGCATCTCCAGTTTAAAGGGTCTGAAGAAAGACCTCTTCCCAAGACCTAAGAAAGGTGCTGCCAGTGCAACACTGGCCTGGATGGACCAGCGGTCTCCATCTTAAGGTAGCTTCATATATTCATCCTCACTCATGTAAAATTTTCCTAGCTGCAACTTCTGGATTTGTGCCATTCAAATTATGTTGCACTTCATTTGGCTCCACTGGGGAAAATATTATTCTCTATATAAATTCTCAGCATAGGTTTTGCATGAACTGACTACATATCTCAGGTGATCTGAATGTTCATATAAGTTCAGGTTTTCAAATGTGTGATTAAAAAAAGAGAGGATTGCATACTTTTTTTGAGAAAATGCCAAAAATACCATTTCAAAATACATTCTGTTAAAAAAAAAGCCTATTACGAGGTAGTCGAAGGAGTAGACATTTTAACAAAACTATTACAACTCATTCCTTAAAAATCTGTAGGGGGAAAGGGAAAATTGCACTACTATAAGCATTAGGACAGAAACCGTGGTGCTTAATTGATGCTTAGGAAATTACAATCTGCTTTTTTATTTTCAATAATGAAGTGACTATTTATACGAAGAAATATTATTTTTTAAAAAATCTACACATTCCTTTACAGCATATAGTATCATAATGGCTATCGTTAGCACAAAAAAATGTTCAACTGATGAAACAAAATGCAAGGGAATTGTTGGTAGATACTAATTTTTAGGGTGACTTCAAAATGGAGGACCATGGAATGATTAGAACAATTTTTTGTAAAGTAAATATAATCATTGTTCTCTTGTACCAATGCCATTATTTTCTTATGAAAATCAATAACTTTCTTTTGCCTGCACTTTTGTTATTTTGCTTGCTTTCTTTTGAGTTCCACAAAAGAAAGACCCCCCCCAAAAATTGTCTTTTTCTTAAAGGTTTGTGTGGTCCTTTTTTATTTGCCAGCATTCTTTATCATTACCTATGTGCTATCCTAAACACAACTCATGAGATTAATAAAAAGGTCTTTTAAAAGAATGTTCTACAGACATATGCCATCCAATCTTTTAAATGTTCACTAGTGGTCATCTTCACACAAAAGGGACACACACCTAGAATTAACAAGGCAAAACAAGATGATGTTTAATTTATAAAATGCTGGGTCTGAAGTGCAAGACTTGGATCTGGAATCGTCACCCTGATATGTGAGATATAATAGCAGTTTTTCAGTAACAACTGAAAGGTCCTCACTCTTTTTAATTACTTGTCAAATTACAGAAGGTCCTAGTTTGGGGCTGAAACCATCATTAGACTGTGAAGAGCCCTGGAAAAAATTAAACTCCCATTACAAATTACAAGTGGAATTTTAAACCTTGTCAGTCAAGCCTGCTTCCCCAAATCTCACACATTGCATAGTTGATGAGAACATTTATTCTTGTCAGGGGCTGTGGGAGGGGAAGCAGAATAATAGACAAGGTTATAGGTATTGTGGTGCAAAGGAGAGGTGGTGCTGGAAGTTACAAAGCTGAATCAGCATACATACCAAATCTGAGCTGGAGGAAGAAGTTTTCTGTTTCCTACCAAAGGGTGTTCTTTTGAATGGAAACTTTGCAGGGCTTGACTTGTATTTCTTCACAATCACTACATACTTCGTCCGTCCTTCCCCCATTTTATCCTCACAACAGCCCCTATGACATAGGCTAGGCTGAGAGAGAGTGGCTGGCCCACGGTCACCCAAGGGGGGATTCCATAGCAGAGCGGGGATCTGAACCTGTGTCTCTCGCACATCCCGCCTAATCACGATGCCATGTGGTCCTCCGATCTGGGTAACACCAATGTGGGTCACCTCACAGAGTTCTTGTTAAGCACTGATAATGGCTGAAGCAGAGAAGGCACCCAAGGGCTTGAGCACATCTGGTGACTTGCTTGGTTAGTATTTTCATTTGCCCAGCAGGCCCTTATGCCTTATCACAGACTTCTTTTTAATCCCCCCGCAGTTTCAAAAGAGGTTTGTCATGCAGCGTGGGAAGAGGATGTGCAGTTCTTCGGAACCAGGCTAATACATGTCACGGAGGGAGGGTACGAGATTAAGATTCAAATTCAGACGTTAGGTCCTTAAAAAAACAACACATGAGTTTGATTCTTGGAAGCCAGAATTAAGGCTTGTCGTATTAGGAAATAAATCCAGTAATCACTTTTAGGTTTTTCAATGGGAAACATCTAATATTTTTTTCCCTCCGCAGTATCCAATGGGGATGACATTCCCAACAGCCATATTGTTTCCCAAACATACACTCCCTTGCACATTTCAGGCAGATAGGAGAAAGCATCTCTGTTCTATAGGCAACTAAAAGAGTCACATTGTATGACAGGTTGAACTGGTGTGAATAAGCTTTCCTATTGTTTCCTGGGATCCTGAAGGGGTGTGTGTGTCTGTTTTTAAACAAAATAAGAAGGCAAGGGGAGAGCAACTTTGCATGTGCATTCACACACACGCACTAGCTTACTTCACTATGAACTGGTGTTTGAAGCCTTTTCCCTTCCAATGTGGGGTGAAAACCAGAAGTTGGCTATGTTGGGGATCAATGCTTGGTGCAGTGTACTGTATGTGCAGTCTTCACTGTGAATGCACCAGGCAAACCTAACACTCAGGATTACTTTGTGGCTCTAGCAAACCTCACAAATAACTTGTGAACTGGTTGGCAGCTGCTCGGTAGCTTTTTTGCCTGAACAGGGTATGAGGCGATTGACTCAGCAGCTCAAGACACTTGCCATTGAATGGGCTTCATTGAAATATAATGGTACCAATCAAACAAGGAATGGATTACAAAACCAAGGGAATGATTTTTTTTAAAAAGTCCCTGAAAGTGGGATAACTTAGAATTCTCTTTCCTGGGAGTAAGCCTCATTGAATAAAATAAAATAAAATAAAATGGGACTTGCCTCTGGGTTGACCAGCTGAAGACTGCACTCTTCTGCCCCTTATTCTGCTCTTTCTGTCACTGTCTAAATGTAGATTGTAAACTCCTTGGGGCAGAGACCCAATTTGAAGCTTTTCTGCTGACTTTTACACTGTAAAGCATCATGGGGGGGGGGGTTGTGTTGTCTTTGGACCACCTGTGCTGCATACGTTGATGATGAATTTGCGGGTAGCCCCATGTAATAATCTTGAGCTGTGCTTTGGATCCCTCTCCACCACCACCCCAGCCGCAACCTTATCTTCCTAGGTTGGAGGAAAGAAACATGATGGAAGGATGTTTTCAAGGGCTGTTTTGACCTCTCGGTCCACCCCTTAGCAGGTCTACTCAGGTGAAAGTCCAGAGCCTTGCAGAGACCGTATGAGATCCATTCCTGGTATTACTCCCATCCCTGTGCCAAGCTCCTTTGCAAAAGGGCATGCAAAAACTAGACAAATGGCTGGAAAGGGGAAAGGTAGAATTTAGTTTGATTCATTTTGGAAGACTTTCCCGAAAGATGTAAATTTGTTAGGAGAGAACACAATTATGCCTATCCTGCAGTGCCATTGGGCTGTAAGAGACGTCACACATTCTTAATTTTATGTTTATCTGTGAAAGCTGAGCATGTGTTAAGTGCTGTTGTGCAGTCACCCCACCCAGCAAACTGGTGAATGGCTCATTGATTAGTCATGATCAGTGATAAATCAGTGGCATATTTGCGCCTGGCACTTACGAGGCAATTTGAAACCACAGGAG
>NW_015160255.1:160746-167012 GCF_001447785.1 Gekko japonicus
GAGGGTGTAGCATGTCTTTTTCATACCAGAGCTAATAACAGCAAATATATCAGGTGAAAGCTGTGGCTGCTTACTGCTTTTACATGCATTATAGCAGAAGACGACGAGGAGGAGGAGACTGGATTTATACCCCACCCTCCTTCACTACCCAAAGGTGTCTCAGAGCGGCTTACAAACTCCTTTCCCTCCCCCTACCCACAACAGACACCCTGTGAGGTAGGTGGGGCTGAGAGAGCTCTGACAGAAACTGCTCTTTTTCAAGAACAGCTGTGCCAGAAGGTCATCCAGCAGGTGCAAGTGGGGGAATCAAACCCAGTTCTCCCAGATTAGAGTCCGTGCACTTAACCACTACACCAAACTGGCTCTCAGGTTGAAAGACCTCAGATCATTAATCAGTTGTCACATTGCTGACCTTTCATTTTGTTTGGTTTGGGAGCATATGTGTGTTGGGGACTGAAGTCTTAACCTCTCCCCAATCTGTCTGCCTCTGCCTACCTGCCCGCTGGTACAAAGTATTTCTCTGTCCCTTGCGGAGAATATAAGTTGGTTGGCCTTTCCTATCTATCCTGGGGGAGGGAATCTATGTGCATCTATTCCTCTCTCCAATCTGCCCTGTTTCTGCTAGTATATACATGGCAAGCCTTTGTCTCAGTCTGTGCAGGTCTGTCTGCTAGAACAAACAAAACATTTCCTTCCAGGGCAGGCAGATTCTGCCTGACTATCAGTGAGGAGGAGGAGCCATAGAAACAGAGGCTCTAACCCTTACCCTGCTTCCAGCAGATACAAGCAAAGCCTGCCTAGCAAATTCATAGTACCAAATAATGAAACACCTCAAATCATAGACTCATAGGATCATAGAGTTAGAAGGGACCTCCAGGGTCAAATAGTCCAACCCCCCTGCACGATGCAGGAAATTCACAAAAACTCCCCCCCACCCCCATTGACCGCTGTTCCATGCCCAGAAAGGGGGAAAAAATGGAATCTTTGTTTTCATAGAGTTGATCAAGGTCCAGCAGTATATACCCACCCAGGCTGGCATTCCATTCACTGCCTGGATAAGGAATAAGAACCAGCTCGCATGTCAAGTATATATTTGCCATAATTCATCTTTATTGGTCAGAGGTGTGATGCAAGGTGAAAGCCACCAGGTTGATCAGACACAGGGGCAAACGGGGCTTCTGTGCCTTCTCCAGAAGAGGGGATTTTTATCTGGTGTCATTTGTTAAGTAGCGCTGAGAACAAACACAACATGCTGGATGTCTCACTCCTACACAACTAAATTTATAAGATCTTGCCTTTTATTTCTCACCCAGATAGCCACTTTGTCTCAAAGACCTGAGTAGTGCTGCTAGTCAAATGCAAAGCAAATGGCCTCTGTTTTGGTTAAAAACAAAACTATCAGTGAGACTGGGGGGGGGGGAGTAAAGAGCACCTATTGATACTGGAACAGGCATATACCACAGGAAAATCCAGGTTGCTGCTGAAAATGAGACCAGGAGGTCAATTTCAGTAAAATCTCTGCTGAAGAAATTATGTGGGTTAAAAAGGAATCCAAGGACGACAGAACAGTATCACTGGTTCTTCACACACTTAGCCAGATGACAGCAACACATAAGTCTTCCATGTGTAGATTTATAAAGAAAGGTAATGAGACTGATGTAAATGTAGCTGCACTCTTGATATTTTCTCCTGGCCTCTCAAATGGCCTTTCTGGTCAATTTCCTGCTGCACATGGATTAGGGCTCCCCCTCCCTTCTCTTCTTACAAGTCCCTGTAGTGTTTATTGGCTAGGCTGAATGTGTTCAGGGATGAATAATTTCATTGATCATAATAAATCTAGACTACAAAAGCAATGTGACTGTAACCACAAGTCACCGGAGGCTTCTGCAGTTCTTTCTGACTCCTGGATAACCTCCCTGGCTGTTTCCTTAGTACTCTGTCATCATTTCACTATCTTCCAAGTTGGTTAGCATCTCTCCTAACCTTTTCTGATATATTCCTTCAGAGATAGTGAGTATCTGGAGGCATGTGATGTATTGGCATGATAGCCAAGTATGTGAACTTTGTATTCTGCAAATTGCTTAAGCCCATCTCTAAGTCCCCTGGAAGACATTAAACACATGCCTTGAAGAATTCAAAGCCTCTGCGAATTGTATTTAATCAAAGGAAGATTATATCTTATGGTCAAGGAAAGTATGTTATTTTTAGGTTTTCTCAGGCTTCCTTCCCAAGGGTCATTTCTATAACAAGGAGATCCACATTACCTGGTGTTATTTCCAAAATGGAACCAAAGCATTAGGAATACTCATTTGTTCCCTTTTCCCTAATCTTTGGGTTTTGTACACACTATTGTGCATGTTGAGATGGCACAGCTTTCATATCCTTCAGCTCATTGGTACCTTTTCCTCCATCATCATGCTCAAATGCACTTATGCACATTGACAAAACTGCAAAAAAAAAAAGCCCTCAATTGTGAAGAGATTGTGCCTGTTAATTAAAGATTATTTTGTGCAGTTTTACCATCGTGCGTGTATACATCTATAAAACTTCACATAACACAGATCATAATACAATTGTACATGTGCCCATATCAAGATTTTTTTGTGCAGTGTGGTATCCATGTGTAGGAGTGATTGCCCCCCCCCAGTCGGAATAACGAGACAGACAACAGTTTGGAAGTAAACAAGGGACACTTTATTAACTATTTAACATAACATTGTGGCAAGGGACCAGCTAAGCGAGCACGGAACAGGCAAGGCAGGTGTCATTCACTTGACCAACCTCCTTGCCCTTTTCTCGGGTGGGTCACCCAGCTCCGGTCTTGAGCCATCAATCTGGCTCGTGACCGGCAGCCCAGCAAACTGGTCGCCACATAGAAACGCCTACCCCTGAAGCCTGACAACTTGCAGAGAGGAGCATACCCTACGAGGTTCCCAGAGGAGGTGCTCACCATTCCCCATCCTGGACCTGAAAATCCGAAGGCAGTTCCTGATGATCCCCTGTTCCCTAATGGGGAAATTGCCGTCAGGTGCTCACCGATTCCGGTTTCTTGCCCGCACCAACCTGCCACGGCCAAGACCAAGCCTCCGCTTTGGTCTTTGCTCCCACTAAAAGGTCAAGGCTGAGCTAATCCCTTGTGCAGTGTGGTATCCATGTGTAGGAGTGAATGTGTGCATTAGCAGAACCATCAAATTACCTTGAGGATACATAAGAACCGTCAAGATTGGTTTTTGGTAATATTTTGTCATTGCACATATATATGCCAATGGCAACAGAGGGAGGAAAATGCAAGTGAGCCAAAGGAGCTGAAAGCGATGATATCCTGCGAATGTCGCAGCAGCAAATTTGGAAACTTTCCTAGTCCAACTGGAATTGAGGACTGAAAAACAGAGGAGAGCAAAGCTCTTGAACAAAAAAGAAAAAAGAACAGATGAAATCTACTCAGTCTCAGTGTTCGTGCGCTTCAATGGACATCCCTCTGCCTCTCTGCTGTCAAAATGTAGATAAAGTAAATAAATAATAAACATGTATACCCCCAGCCATTAGTTTGCCATTCTTATACAATAATAATAAAAAATAAAAATGATATGTATGATTCTGAACTGTGGTCCCACCAGATTGATGGGAGGGAAATTGCCCAGTGGGGCCACCCAGGGACAGGGTGATGTTTCCCCAGACCTGGGGGTGGTAGGAAGTGCTGTCAAGTCACAGCTGACTTATGGTGACCCCGCAGAGTTTTCAAGGCAAGAGACGTTCAGAGGTGGTTTGCCATGGCCTGCCTCTGCACAGCAACCCTGGTAATCCTTGTTGCTCTCCCATCCAAGTACTAACCAGAGCCAACCCTGCTTAGCTTCCGAGATCAGCCTATCCTGGGCTATGGGGGCCAGAAGCGGCACACCTTCCCCAGTAGAAAGGCAGGCTCTGGCTGGGCCATTGGGACCTGTAAAGGCTTGTGACAGGCCTTGGCCTCCGTGCTCTGTTTGTTGGCCCTTCAAGGTAACTAGCTGGCTGCTGTGTTTCATCCAGCAGGGCTTCTCTTATATTCTTATGTGAAGGAATGGGGAGTGGAGGTGGGATACAAGGAGAGACCCCGGGGCAGTTTGGGGGAGAAGGAGAACAGGGGGTATGGATGGTGGGAGTGTAGAAAACTGGGGACTGGAAAGGGTGGTGCACATGCCTTAGATCTGTGCTACTGTGCATCATTACTAAATTGCTGCTGTAGCCTCAGTCCCCTGCAGTGTTCCCTCTAAGCTGAGTTAGTGTGAGCCAGCTCACAGATTTTTAGCCTCTGGCTCACACATTTTTGTCTTCGCTCAGGAAGGATGGCTCCAGAGCAAACTGATTTATGCAGTAGCCAGATCGCTCACTCACATTTTTAATGCCAGTCGCTCACAAAGTAGAATTTTTGCTCACACGACTCCACAGCTTAGAAGGAGCATTGGTCCCCTGTCTAGCAGCTCAGCAGTGTGGCATTCTTTACACTGCTGGTGATGATGTCTTTAATGTGTGGGTTCGAGCCCTTGACACACACTATCTGTGCTGTTGTATGTTCTTGGGATGCTTGCAATGGGATCAAGATTGTGCAAACTTTTTGGCTTGTGTCCTAATTTAAGAGTCAATGCCAAAGTCCACTTTGAAGATGTCAGAGATTTATTTCATACTGGAGCCCCATTAGGATGTGGCTCTAATGAATCTTGATTCAAATCAGGTGCTGGTATGTAGTCATGTCATAGACCCTGCATATAAGGGCCTTGCATTTATTGTGTCCTCAGACCCTGAATGGAGACCACCTCTTTTAAGTAACCCATTCCTGGCCAGAAGGTCTCACTAGAATCCCAGTGTCTGGGGTGCAGTGACGATACAATTGCCACAAAAAAAGGCCTAGTGGTTGGACCTTGATTTGTTTCTAGGCATCCCATAGGACCTTCAGGGACTTAATCCAGTTACCCCAGAATATTTCTGGAACAAATTTGGAAATTTGTTTCCATCCATCCTTCCATCCATCCTTTTCCCAGGTCAAGGATAATGTATGTAGCCTGTGGATTAATGCACCCCTGGTGGACCCTACTAATTATTAAGTTAATTGCATAAAATGAAAAAAAAATTACAACATTTGAAAGTGGTGTTAATTGCTGCTGGACACAAAGCCATTCAATCTGGGAAATTTAATCCTTGTCTGCAAACCTGGTGTAAGGTCAGCTGAATGCTTTCTCTCGTACATGAAAAATGGTTATTGGACTCCATTCATATGTTGATCGTCCTCGTCATTCTTTCCCCATCCTTCACATAGAACAATTCAGTCAATTGGCTCTTTGTGACATTGTCCCTTGTAATCCACCCTTGCCAGCTGCTGCGGCTGCCCTTCTCTCTTCACAAGGTTGGTGTTTCCCTGCTACGGCGTGGTAGAAATTATCATAAGTAGGATTCTTTGGCTGTGCTTCACCCGTGCAGCAGACAATGAAGGCGGACTTCAAGGGGATTAATTGGTAACAGAGCCCCACATTTCATGTAGATGTAACGTCTTTGTTCTGTGGCAGAAGTTAGTAGTTGCTGTCTTCCTTTGTTATGGACATCATCCCAGTCCCAAAGACAGAAAAACCAAGCACACCAGTTTTCTTTGCTTCAGTGTGCATCTTAAGTCCAACCTTCACTCACCTGTCAGCTAAGAATATAGAAAAGGATCTCTATCCTCAAATGGTTTGGCAGAAGGCCGTGGACAGGTGCGGCCTTTCTCAGCCCAGTGGCAGTACAACATAACAAGCAACACACCTGCTGAAATCTCCTCTCCATTTTTGCTTTTGCAGGATACAGGAGTCCAACTGCCCGTTCCCACTGCATTTGGTCCCCTTATTAGGCAGCCATTGCACTTCTGACAAGCAACAACCAAACAGCACTTCGGTGACAAACAGCTGATTAGGACTCATCAGTTCTGACAGTCAGCAGCTGATCCACGGACAGTGTTGGGGACCCGACCCCCCTTTCTGGAGCACTGCTCAGTCGGTCTCTCAGTCACAGCAGTGGCACAGCTACCAGGAGCTGACGCAATTCTTTCCTCCACCCCAGGGCAAAATACAAAAAAAATCTGGTAAGGCGTTTTCAGCCCAATGATGGTTTTGTCCATTTCATTTTTGTTTAGAAGAGACTGGGCACCCCCCCCATCAAAAGTCACAAGTGGCCAAAGATATTTGAACCCAGGGGTCATAGATATGACCAGTTATATGCATGTGTGATGGAATTCCTGACAGGCACCACCTCACAGCCCCCCC